>NC_028357.1:52809508-52817894 GCF_000741045.1 Vigna radiata var. radiata | reverse complement strand
TATATATATATATATATATATATATATATATATATATATATATATATATATATATATATATATATATATATATATATATATATATATATTATAATACCGTACATTCAAGACGGTGCACCACCTCACAGTGCTCATCAAAAGTGCAATAGTCTGTGTTCGTTTTCTAAATCTCGGTGAATTTCTGAATCTACCCCGCAGCTGCAGAGATGGATGCGCAGGGTTGGCCTTCTTGTACCGAGGTACATTTTCGTTTTTATGTATATCCTGATCTGCTCGTCAAATTCGTCGTCATTTTTGCATAGCTTAATTTTATTGCTTCGGCGTTTCCTGACGTTGCCGTTTCGATATTATTCGTGGTGCTGTGTTCTACTCTCTAGAGCTATTTTTTTGGCTGAACCATAGGAAGTTAACAATTGGTTTATTTAGCTGGAAGTTGATATTTGCGTTTTCAAATCAATCAATGAAAGGATACTTGTTTTTTTGCTTAAAAAATCGAGAAATGATCGGTAACTGCACGTCATATTTATAATTGCGTTGCTTTAGAAGGCAAAATGTTTGAATCGATTATGGATTGTATTCTAATAGTAAAATTGATTGGTCGAGGGAGTTTCTGGCGAATCCTCTCCAAGGTGGCTCAATCTAGGATGGTGTTCAGGATGACTATATTGTGCTAGCAACTTATTTAATTCATAACGAGACCTTCCCGATATTTGTCGTTGTTGAGATTTTTGAGTCATTTGGAAATCGACGAATGGAATGTTACAATGGAAATGGAATATAACTGAAACATGTCAACAGGACCTTTCGATCAACTATTCCTATTTCCAATAACATTGCATACTTGCGACTGATCTACTACATGTAATCTGCAGCTAAATGAAATCAGAGAGAGAGTTTCCAAAATGGCGAATGTGAATACAGAGGAGGTTCGAGTTGTGGTATCTCCCTATCGAATATGTCCTTTGGGGGCACACATTGATCATCAGGTATTTAATAATCCTTCTGTTATGTTATTAGTCACTTGGGTGAGCTATGTTATGTGGTTGATCTTGAGCGTGAGTACTAGAACAGTGGTGCTGGGCAGTTAAATCTCACCTGTTCAGTTGCCAGAAAATATTTTCCCAAATTGCGTTTAAATTTGAGTGAGTTCTCTTGCAATATTTTTTCAGGGTGGGACCGTTTTAGCTATGACAATCAACAAGGGAATACTTCTGGGTTTTGCTCCTTCTGCTAATCACCAGGTACAAATTGATCTTGCTCTGAATCAATAATCTTAAAAATATATGGGAAAGCAACTGGATTTTTTTTTTGTCCAATTACCATCAGCTTAGCATGTACCTGTTTGACTGTTTTACTTGATATGTGCCCTATGCTCACGGACTTGTTATTCATGGTGCTTTCCTTTGTTTGATGAATGACCCCTGGGACTTTTATTTTAGGTTGTAATTCATTCTGGACAGTTTCAGGGAGAAATTAAGTTCAGGTCTGTGGTCAGTGATTATAAAGCTTGCTGTTTATTAAATTTTTCATGAGTTATTTTCCATCTCTTAAAAAGTTATCTACGGTGAATGTATGCTAGATGCATTAAATTAGATATGTTCTATCTCTCACTAAACCATTAAGATTACAAGACATAACAATGATTGATGAAGATGAAATATAACTGCTTACTCTTAGTACTTGACAAATGATGTACAGCTTCAGTATCATCAGGTATATGGCTGACTGAAGGGTCTTGGATGCCGTAATTGGTATATGATTTCAACTGCCATTCTTTATTTCTTCTTTTAGTTAGAAAGGAGGTGCGGGCAACTGGGCAGGGGAGGGGATAGCCATCCTGGTGGACATCAAACCTCCTATATCATCATCACACCCAAATCTTCAAGATTTATGGCCAGTGTTGATTGAGCTATTGCATACATTTCTACTGCCATTCTCTCTCGGGCTATTCTTGTTTTTATTGCATAGTTTTGCTATCTAGAACATTATATGATCTGCCCAATTTTTGAGATATAAAGTGATCGATATTTGATAGAGTTGATGAGACTCAGCAGCCAAAAGATAAGTGTTTGGCCAAAGATTCTTCTGAGCTACATGAACAATGTGACTGGGGGCGTTATGCTAGAGGAGCAGTATATGCACTACAGAGTAGAGGAAACAATCTCTCTAAGGTCAGATATACTGCCCGAGGTTCTCTTTTCTGTTCATCACCTGGCTATGCTATCTTTCGGCTATATCAGATGGATAGCAGTTTCATATGATTTTGTATTTTAACCTGTCAATTTGATAATAAGAGTGATGGTTCGGGACAACTTTTAAATTGAATACTTAAGCTCTGCCGTATAGGTTATTTAGGGCTTACAAGTGGTTAACTAAAAGGCATAATATCCCCTAAGCTCCATGTCCTGTACATTTTGGGCAAAGGGATCCATCCATTTTGATTCTGTATCAATAGTTATTGCAAAATTCCCTACAAATTCTTTTTTTTTTTTGGTGAAACACTAAATTAATAAGCAAATCAGATTGAAGTTATTTTTTTTCCTGTGCTTATAATTTTAAAAACTCATTGTTTTTTGTACTCACAATCAATCCAATGAAAAGCGGGATGAATGTCTCCAAGAAATAAAAAGAATATTAGCATTAAAATTTGAGTACTCTGGTGTCTTCTTAAGTGTGAACATTTTGCAAATATTCAGCTTAACTATTCATATGGTTAATTACCTAAAAATCAGCCAACCATCCATTCGCAGAGTCATGGCTCCCGTGTTTGAGCTTGCAACAGTGGAGGTTAAACCCATTAAAGAAGTAAGTGGTGTGAGAGGCATTCACTGATTTGTACTGAAGTCTAGTCAGGCATTCAGTAAATGGTATGACCACGTTGCTTATAATGGTTGCAAAGTTTCTTTGCAAGTAATATGGCCAGACTGCTTGTAGGGGAAACATTAAACCTGTCTCATTTTGTGACCTTTCATTTGTTATGGGCAGAATAGCAACAGATAATGTTTGTGACAAAAATTATAGTCCGATTTAGTAAACTCTCCTTCTCTGAAGCAGTTCTCCAAGACAAATCCAAAGGAGTATAGTCTGATAAAGTAAATCATGCACTACAAATTCGAGTCAGAGTTCAATAAGAAATTTGTCTTGTTTACTGACTCCATAGACACGTTGAACATCAAGAAGCCAGTCTTGGGACACATCCGCATGAAAAATAGTGGATGTTCAACAGACAAATTAAGGAACCCAGAACCCTAAATAAAAAGACTTCCTCTAGGGTGAGTAGTTATTCCTCTGTTTAGATAAACTTCTAAACCTAATAAAGTAGAGATTAACAGGAGAAAACAATTTAAACTGCAATCACAACACAAATTGAAATCAACTTATGCTCTTTTACTTCTGGAGAAGTCAGATGAGCAAACTTGTATACATGTGAAAGTGCATAAGTTGATTTTAACTTAATTCATTTTCCTTATTATTGTCCTGGTTGTAGGCGTGCTTTATGGCAATCCCACATATCTTTAGTAGTAGGAAAGGGACATAAGGTGTTATTTGTTAATCATTTGAACTTCAACGGAAGTGTGAATCCAAGTTACAATCTAGGCATCCTTGGTCTGCCATCCCTCTAGTGTAGTTTTGTCTGCAACAGTAGTTGATGTCCCATCTAGATAGCCCAACGAGCCTTCCTCTTCACAAACATCTTGAATTCAAACTCCAAAACTTCTTAATCTTGTGAGTAAAGTGGGCTGTAGGTTCTTTGTTGCCATAATGATTCTACAACAATAAACAAGAAGTAGGGGCCGAAACCATAATACCACAAATAGCAAGAACTAACAATCATCCCAGTTGAGCATAAGACGAGTTGGATCATGATAACACAAACTACAACTAGGAATTGCAAACTGGTTATTTTTGTAATTGATACAGCATATAATAGAAACAAGAATACTAATGGGGTTCCTTGACTAACAATGAGATGCCATAATGACTACTGCTTTTAAGTACAATATCATAAATTTATACAGCTAAATAGGTACACCTAAGAATGAGGGTAAAATATTGAATAATCCAGCTCATACTAAATTATCGAAAAACAATCCTAAATTTGTCAAACCAAGCCTTATTGTTTGTGATGAAGCTTAATTTAAATAATGAAATATAAATGAAGATAGTGAATAAATAAAAAAGAAAATGATTGAGGCAAAAGTTAATTCAAATATAAAATAATGTAGGTTGTTGATTTCATTAACCTTTCCCACAACAACTTTAATGTCCATGTGAGTCCCAATGATTATGACTTGTTCCTTGGAAGACATGTGCCTCTTGATATAGTGACTCCAATTTCCACTTGAGTAAATGTTCTTCTTCAATTTATTTATTGAATTAAAACAAAAAGAAAAAGAGTAAATTTTTAATAAAAAGAATCCCCATAAAAATAAATCAAAAGCTACTAAAAGATAACCTGAAAGAATGATAAATGCCTTAAAAATTGCCACATTAATGATCGAAATATAAATATATTTGTCACTCATCAAAACACACTAAACTTAATTTTGCTTGTCCCCAAGCAAAAGAAAACCAAACATAAGGAACCGTTCTTTCTGATGGTGTTGATTGACAGTCTGAGCAGTTTGTTCTTGTTGGTTGTGTATTTTCACAAACTTTCTTTATCTACCATTGTTGGTTGCAGACTCTGCACCTAGCGTCTCGTTTGAACCAACAAAAGTTTTCAGTATGGTTTTTCCTTTTGCAGCAGGAGAAAGGTGGAAACTTCTTACAACTTTTACCCTTGCTGCCGTTCCTCAAGCTTCTTCTCTTTCTTATCACCAACATGTTTTTTCCATTGTTGGGCTATCCCTTTGGTCTGTGCTACTAGGACACCTTCTATACTCCTTCATCTTGAGAGACCGTCCACGTTTAGTGGCTCGTAGATCATTCACCAACCCTATCACTGTTATTGTTGAGCAATCCTTGTTCTCTTTAGAGAGGAGATTTCTTATTCAAACCTCTCAGGAAGACGGATTAGGATTAATCCACCACGCGTTGATAATTCAGTTCTTCTCCAAGTGATCTTATTGTGTGACCACTTTTAAAAGCCGATCAGCAAACTCTTTGATGGGTTCAGTGTCTGATAGGTGTGTCCTTCATTCTGACAACTTCAAACTCTCTGTTCATGTTTAGTGCCTGCACCATTTCTGTTCTATCACTTCCTTGAAACTCCTCCTTCAACTCATCCTAAGCTTCCTTGGTGGTTTCCAAAGTAACGATTTTAATCATGTAAAGCTGCTTATATGATGACAAGTGTTTTTCCTTTCTTTGTTATTTCATCATTGTGACTTTTGAGAGTCGTGCTACTATCCGATTTTCAGGTAATGGAGTTTGAATACTACCATTTTCCACTATATCCTACAAACTTTGAGCTCTCAAGTAAGTTCTCGTCTTTGCAACCCGCAGATGAAAGTCCTCATAAGAGAAAATGAGAGGTGAAGGTAAGGAATTGCTGGAGGCCATTTTCGTTTGGAGGTTTTTTATGAGTTTTTTTTTTTTTTTTTATTGACTTTTCAGCTTCTCCCATTTTCTTTCGTAAACCCTCTAAGAACGTTCAAGTTCTTGGTACCTTGTTAAGGTATTAACAATGGAGAAGATTATGAGAGTAAATGCGGACTAAATTTTTGGGAATACAGGTTAGACAAAAATGGAGAAGAAAATGTTTTGTATATTACCATAAAAGAATGTTTCACAATTACAAAAAAGTCCAACTCATACAAATGAAACTGCAGGAGTTGCTTTTGTAGATAAAAGAAAAAATTGAAAACAAAGAGTTTATACATTCTCATACGTTTTCAGAAGCAACATATTTTAATTAAACGAACAGCAAATGATTAAGTAGAGGCACCGTCTGATAAAAAATAACCCATTAGATGGTAAGCCCATTAGATTGTAGCTTCATTAGACTGGAGAAGTATTTTCAAATTCTAACAACGAAATTATTGGAAAAAAAAAATTTACTGCTCTTTTGTATTTCTGATGTATTAGTTATTTTTCATTTCAACAAAATCTTCCACATTTAGTTGCTTGAAATTAGCCCTCTGGGTTGTCAATAAAACCTTTATTTTCTTATGTTCTTCAATTAAGGCTATTGATGATGAGTGGTGACATTCAATTTACTAGAAATAAAATACAACTTAGCTCTGCCAGCTGAATCCTGTTTAGGACCGGTTCTCAGGTAAATGTTAGATGGGTGCAAGTGCAATGCAACTGTAAATATGTTCTCTTCAGCATCAGGGCTAGAAAATGAGAGACTTATTGTGTAGCATTTATGGTTTTCTTGCAATGAAGATCGCTACTTGCTATTTATTTCCTTATTTCCAAATGTATTCCCACCCATCTTTATTACAATGTTTACAGGGTATCACAGGATACATATGTGGTTCTGAAGGTTTCGACAGTTCAGGCTTAAGCTCTTCAGCTGCAGTAAGTTAGTTATCTGTCCCTGTCTACTTTCTCTTCACTTGGTCCTTAAAATTACTAGGATTATGAACGACCTTGTGACGAAGAATGAAATGAAGTTCATCAGAAGAAGTAACTAGTCTAGCTTCTTGAGCAAATTTCACTTTTGAGCATGGGTTGGGGACACTTGAATAGAAGAGCTAGGAGAGGAGAGGTTGCCAATGTTATCTGCTCTCCTTAGTGTATCCATCCGTGTGCATTTTAATTCCCAGTAGTAAAAGGAATAAATGATCACTGTAGAAATTATCAGTATTTATTTACCTGACTGTAACATTATTGAAACTTTTTTAATCCTGGAATTACTAATAATACTTTAATTACAAGCAGATCTGAATACATTATTTCACTCTCCAAATAATGTTAATATCTGTTATTATGATTTTGTGCTCATTTTTTGTTGTTTCTTAGTAAGCTGTTCATTTTGGTTTCTTGTGAAAAGCACCATGATAGATCCCTGTCGGCAACTGCTCACGTATTCTAATTTTTGTTGGGGTATTTCAACTTTTGTTGCCTGGCAGGTTGGAGTGGCTTACCTCATGGCTTTGGAATATGCAAATAATTTAGTAATATCTCCCACAGAAAATATAGAATATGATAGGTAAGTCTATCCAAGTCCTTGGAGACAGTCAAAGTGCATTTTTCTTTAACCATGGGCTAATGTATGAATCAGTGCAGTCAAAGGTATCACATTGTCTTGTGTAATTGAATGCATTTGATATAAGGTGTACCCTCGTTAGCAGAACCCCTTGTTAAAACCCTCAACACCTCTCAACTTTAACTAGCCTTATATGTATTGAATTTAATTTGTTAGAAAAACGGCCACTATGTTTCTTCAAATCTCTGTTTCTTGCACTCTTGTTACATCTCTTTGTAAGCTGGTTACTCACCACGTTGGTAAGTAAAATGCTTGTAAAAAATGTTACTATCGAACTTGAAAAGTTGCCACCAAAGTTTAAAAGGAATTGGATCCTCATCCATTATAGATAGGAAAAAATCTCTTTAACAACTCTTTTTTGATAACGCATACGTGACAGTCTATGATTGGTCCGTTTTAAATATTTTTTAAATATAAATTCAAACAGACCAATAAAATGATGACACGTGTCCTGTTGTAAAAAAGTTGTTAAAAAAGAGTTGTTAAAATATCATTGTCCTTATAGATATGCTACCTAGTCATATCCTAACTGTATGCTTGTATTAGATCCACTCTTAAATGTTACTCTTTTTCTCATTATAGGTTGATTGAGAATGAATATTTGGGTCTGAAAAATGGCATAATGGATCAATCAGCTATATTACTTTCAAGACATGGTTGTTTGATGTGCATGAATTGCAAGGTAATAACTGGATTAATGTGTTGCTGTCGTAAGTTCTGAATGCATTTTTTATATTTTGAAGCATATTCAACTGTTACATAATCAGATTTGGTATATGGAATGTTGATCGTGGTCCACTTTGTCACTGAAGCTTCTTATTGTGATCATAAGTATATGCATCTTTTTCACCTTTATGGAGAGAGTGGCAACGAATGGGCATGTGTTCGAAAAGCTAGTCCCTTGACCCTAAAACATTTATTTTTTGGGAAAGCGCAAGACTTGCTTCATAATGGGGCAATTGAATTAATCAACAAAAAATAATATACTCCTATAGTTCCTAACTTGTAGCATAAGTTGTCCTCTTTGAAATATAAGTGTGGGAAATCAAATAGTATTTTAGGAAAGAATAAATTAGGAAATTTGTGTATTTCATTACAAGTATATATTTTATTGTAATCGGTACAGATTTGAATAAATAGGGACAATCCCATAAATCAAGGGATTCTAGAATAGAATATAGTTATTATATTTCCTAAAATAGCTTAGGTCTCCTGTATATATCTTGT
>NC_028357.1:52688568-52804548 GCF_000741045.1 Vigna radiata var. radiata | reverse complement strand
TTATATTTCCTAAAATAGCTTAGGTCTCCTGTATATATCTTGTATGATCTCTTTGTAATAAATATATCAATTTCCATTTAACCTAATTTCCCAGAATAAGGAATTGCTTTATTCCACAAACTTGGATTAATTGCTAGATCCGATTCATGTAGGCATTTATTTTTGATAGCTGCTTAGCTCAGATAAATGAAAATTAGAACATATTTTGGTTTATAGTGCAGCATCCCTTGGATAAGGATGAGCTGGATATCTTTTATGTTGTAAATACCTGGTTGTTTTGTTGATTTTGTTTACAGTTGTTTAGCATAAAACTTTATAAAAAAATTTCTAAGATATTTAACTTGTCATTTTTAGCTGTTTTAGGAAAATAAATAAAAATAATTTTTTTCTTTTAAATTTCCTATTCATAGACCATAGTCTTAGTGACCAATGGACTTCCTTCAAATGTATCTTATATTCATGTTATTAGTGTAATACAATTAATTAGAATGATAGACTAGTAATAAATTGTCTACACAATGCAATCTATTCTATCTTCCCTCCTTTCCTCCTTTAGTCACAACAAGATCAAAGTATTAGAAATATGGAATCCACCTCGAGAATAGTTTCTCCTTTCCATTGTGTTGATTTCGTGGAATTTGATTTTTGTCAAACCCATACCTTGAGAATGGTGTCTCGGTTTGTATATGTTGTACATGCTCACAAGTTCCAGCTTCTTTTGGCAGATGGATTCAATTTCATTATGTAAGTTTTGCTGATAGATTTTGTTTTCAGTTTACTGCAGACTGTTTCTCTTCTAGCTTCTATTTATGCAATTTGGTTCTGTTTTCAGATGGTCTCTCGTCACGTTGGTTCTGTTTCAACCTATGATTTCATACATTGGATCCATTCTAACCCGTCTTTTCTCGTATTCCAGTCTGTCATTCCTTAGGTTGGCCTGATCCTAGATGCAGTCTTACTCTATCTCATATTCCAAACGCAGTCTAGCTTCATCTCAATCCCAGATATAGGGGTCCCCTGTCACAGATCCCAAATGTTGTTTGCCATATCTGCCATCTGCCAAATTTGACCATGTGTACTTGAGGTAGGGGGATATGTTAGTGTAATTAATATAATTACATATTAGTACACTTATTAATGAACACCATTATTTATAATTAATTGTCTTCTCTGTTCCTTGTATTTATCTATTATCTTTTATTATTTCCTATGATTTTTTTTTCCTATGCAATAGTAGGACTATATATAGGCACTATAAATTGTCTACCCTCGCCTTCACATGTTAGAGACACTGCAAATATCATTCTGAATCTCTATTTGCTCTCTTCCTCTGTCTCTACCTGATTTCCCTTCAATTTCAACAAGCATATTTTTAGCAATTAACATGTTGGTCCCAGTGAAATTAAACTCAGATTCCTTAAATAAGGTCTCGGGTTTTAGTCTTGTAGATAGAAAAAATATGGCCAGAAAGAGATACTCTCCACTAAGGGTGGCCAGCTAGGTTTTCTTGCAGATATTAGTCATGACATAGTTGGTCCATGCTTTGCAGCATTAAAAGCCTGATGCAAGGCTTGATTCTTTTCATTCTTTCTTATTTCTTATATACGCGTCTTCATTAGTTGATCACTTGCTTTAACATCAGATACTGTAAACTTTCCTGTGAAGAAATGCATTTTACTTGCATGTAACATTGTTGTCACTGTTGTCATTGTCATTTCTCTATTTCATGCGTTAGTTTGGAACATGCAGACCAAAGATTATAAGCTTGTCTACCAACCAAAGGAGAGTGAGCAACCGAAGGCAACCAGTATATTGGTGGCACTTTCTGGTCTGAAGCAAGCTTTGACGAATAGCCTTGGATATAACAAGCGAGTTACAGAGTGTCGAGAGGCTGCAAAACTTCTTCTTGAGTAAGTTATTTTTTTCTTCTCTTAAAAGTTTATTATTATTTTCAGTGGGTATTTTAACAAATAAGAACTTGTGTTTACTTTACATGCATTTCAAAATATTTAAGACATTTCTAAAATTTACTGTCTCGAGAACTGTTGCTAAATGTCAGCTTTACACTTATGAAAGGGTGTCAATAAACTTTACTAGACGATGGAAGTAGTTAATTGCCGAAGTGGATAAAATATATTTTTCTCCTAATATCAATTAGATCTGTCACATGACACCAAGCTAATTTTGGCGAGATAATCATGGCTCATGAAGTTTATATTTGTTTATATTCATTCCGCAGAGCATCTGGAGATTACAAAACCGAGCCCATCCTATCCAATGGCCAGTATCTTTCCTTCTCACATGTGAACCTAGTTATATCTTTTATTGAAAAGCTAACTCATTTATTTTTCTGTCTTTTCCACTGTGCAGTTGATCCAGAAGTTTACGAGGCTCATAAGGTATGAAGCATTGGCATGTTAAACCGATAAGTATACACCCTTTTACATATTCTGGTTAATTTGTGATATTATGCACAATTCATGTTTATGCTGATGATACAAATGTTTAACAAAAATCAAATGTGTAGCTAACTAACTAAACGGGATTCTTTGTCTTAGGAATGTGATGTTGAGAATTGTGTAACTGTAGAAAAGTAATAAATGTACTTAAATGTTTTATTTTTATGCAGTATTATATAAAAAAAATCAACAATCTGTGTAATGTTATGCGAAAGAAACTGAAATTCTGGAAAACCTACTCATGTTGGAAATTGAGATGCCCGACATAGAAGCATATTGGATGGGCACTCATTACTTTCATTGCAAAAACGTATTCTGGGATTCTAAACTGTCTAACTTATAAAGAGTAATTACTGGATACTAATTAGTAAACTTCTGAAGTTCCATACTATTGGGGTTCGTTGAGATTGAGAACAATATACTTTTAAGGAATAATAAAGGTCAAATGTGGTTTTCTGAAATAACATTGGCTTGATTGAATTTATTCATGTTTGATTCACCTGTCATTAGATTTTTAAAATTTGTGTTAATTGGATAGGTGAAATTCATCGATCACTGTATTGGAGCTACTTCAGAGTACAACCCACATAGTAACAATTTTATATGGGAAATCGTCTATGTTTAAAGAGCGTGTCTAAGTTGAGGTATCTCATGCATTCATGCTAAAAACAGCCGTCAGAATGTTGTCCAAGATAGCAATGGCATATTCCATATGCCAAATTGTAACAGATCTTACTGAATTTACAGAAACTAAAATTCCAGTAATGATTGCAAAAGGTAGGAAGAGTTGCTTTAGGCATTAATTTACAATCCTATTTAAAAGGATCAGATATAACTGACAACTGTAAAGCTGTTACAAAGAGAGTTTGAGTTTGTTATAAAGGTTGGTGAGAAGCTTTAGGCATCTCAAATACATTGAGTTTGACTCTAAGTAACAGAAATCATGCAGGTGAGTAAGGCTTTGTAAGGAGATTAGCCCATTGATCTAAACGAGGAATATGCTGGACAGTGAGCTTTTTGGTCAAGATTATGAGCAAGAGGAACAAACTAATATTATCACAATAGAAGTAGGAATAATGTAGGGAATATTAAGTTCAACCTAGGTGAGCTGGATTCAAAATTGACTCTTAACAAAATTTTAAAGTTTTTTTCAACTCAACTTGATTTAAATCTGTGGTGAACTGGATTGGTTTACGGGTTTCAACCCGTTTTGGCAGCATTACTCTTGAGCCAGAATAAGACTTTCAACTCTTTGATAGTAATATCATCTGGTTGACTTTCTATTAGAACAATACAAAATTCAATTGTTGAGGTAATCCTTCAAGGTTTGCATCGAAATGTTCTTTTAATGAAATACTATCACCAACCGAATGGAGATAAACAACTAAGGCTTTAATGCGAAGTAAGAATTTATTCATGGACGATTATCAAGTGATGAATTGTGATGTTCGACTTGTAATTTTAGTGGCTTAGTGTGTGTTTGATGATGAAAGTGTGCTCGAATTTTATCTCAAATTTCAATCCACGAACACAACCAAGAACCCTGGAAAAAATAGAACTGGAGAACAAAGTTTTTAACCATGTATTTGGATAGAAAATTTAACACTTTCAAGAGAATTAAAAATACATTGAATTTAAATTGCTTTTAGTACATTTTTCTAATATTTTGTCTGAATTAGACAATTTAAATTTATTAACTTTTTTATTTGGATGGAGTATTTATCTTATCACTATGCATAAGAAAAATTAAGATTAAATAATATTTTAATAATTAAAAAATGTACGTCGGTGATGTTTTTTAATGGACATTGGCCAAAGCTATTTTTCTTTGCCAAAATCCACTAAGAATGTCTTAGTTAACTTTGACAGGAGTTTTTTTTTTTTTTTTTTTAAATTAACATTTGTTAGGAAGTATTATACATTTTCTTACTGTGCTAGTTAATTTAACCTGTTAACTTGTACCAGCTTATTTACTGATGTTTAATGCTTCTTTCATATGTTGTATAATTCGAATCCCAGATATGATTTTAGCATAATCAAGCAGTCTTACATTTTCTTTGTCCAGGACAAATTAGAACCAAATCTAGCTAAAAGAGCAGAACATTATTTCTCAGAGAATATGCGTGTTATGAAAGGTATATTTAGTTTAATTGCTTTGATAAATTTTATCTTGAGGGCCCAATGTGACCTTCTCAATGAACCCTTTTTGCTATAATTTATTTATTTAATTTTTTACACAGGACTCGAGGCTTGGTCGTTGGGCAAGTTAAAAGATTTTGGAATGCTTATTACAGCTTCTGGTCGGAGTTCCATTCAAAATTATGAATGTGGTATAACCTAAATCCCCAAATTCATTTTTGGAAGTTTTGAAACTTCATCTTCTTTCTCTTCTGATATGAAAGTGATAAAATCGGGTGGAAACATATTTCTTATGCAATCTTTTCAATTTCCCAATGTTCTTTGAGTATATAGCCCTAATTAATTATGCAAAAATTAAAATTTGAGGCTGGAAACCACTATAATAACTTTTTACACAAAATAAAATTGTTTCCAATACTCTTGTAGTATATGGCCCTAATCTGCTCCACTGTTCGATATTTTCCTGTGAAATATTTCCTTGCTTTCCTAAATCTTTCTTACAAGCCCTTCATACATGATGGAATATTCATTACTCAGTCCAAATTATCTGAAACGCACTATTTGTTTTCTGTTCTGTTCACCAAATTCAATTTTACCTGTCCCCAAACGTTAGATTGTGGTTTTGGTGTCCTATCATTTGCACTATATCTGGAATTTATTGGCAAACAAGAGACCAAAATAAAGCTTAGCTGAATTGTAAGAGGAATATGATAGTCTCATCAGACACATCACGAATAATTTCTTACCAGCTTTGATTTCAATCAATTGAAAATTTTAATGTAATGTTGGTGTTAGTTGGTGGATGTAAAGTGATACGTAAAATGTTTGTAGTTCTAGGGCAGGTTTAGAGGACAATCATATGGTTGATATTGTGTTTTAACTTTGTATAAAACAGAAGTAATACACAAGAAGAGAGTTAAGTTGTATATTGAAAAAGATTTGCATAAGGTGCTTTTATACTGGTTCGTCAGACAACAAAGATTATGTTCAATTCTTGATTAATACAATCAAATTTCACTAGCAAACTAACATGGAAAGATACAAGTATTATTTAGGTCCAACTCCTTTTGGCTAAACATTGAGTATTATTTAGACCAAGCCACTTTTAAATAAACACAGTATTATTTAGAATTATTTAGAATGCAGTCACTGTTAGATAAGACTGAGTATTCTTTGGATCCAGTCACTTCTGGCTGAAACAATAAGTATCTTTGGTCACAACAACTTCTAGTTAAGCATGGGTATTCTTTGGACTCAGCTACTTCTAGTTGAACACTTTGCCAAACAAAGAGGTGTGGCCTAAAAGATTACAAGGTTTGCTAACTAGAAGAGAGTAGCATCTTCAGACAAATACAAGATAATAAATACTTTTTTAGGTTGCTATAAACACAAACACTCTTCTTGCTCATAAACAAAGGCTTAAGGATTGCTAAAGATTATAAGAGCTCAAACGTTCTCATTATAATATTTTTTGTAGTTGTCAAACTTTCTTCTTCATCTTGCGTTTGTCCAGGTTTGAGCAGCAAATGCATTAACTGTCTTCACACTGCATTAAGGCAGTTTCTTTCCAAACTTAATCGAAGTAAAAGACCTGACACAACTTTATGTCTTTGTAAGACTAACATTCCTCCCTTTCAGAAAATTTGTTTGCATGAAGCAACTTTAGGAGTGTTCTTAAAAAGACTTGATGTAGACATTTCGAAAAGAGATACTCTTGTAAGAAACGAAAAGACGCTGCACACATACAAATAACAAGTTATAAGTATTTGACGTATACGATGAAATGCTTCAGCTAGACGAAATATATTTATTGTCTATCCAAGCAAACAATCAGACGAAGCATATAAACTAACTCTTGTGTTTCACTGGCAAGACAAAGTGTTTAATTTTAATATCTTAAGTATAAGAGGAGAGTTTAATTCAAAAGAAAAAATTATTAGACTGGAGAATTTCAAAGTTTAAATGTTACATTAAATATGGTTTATTTTACTTATTGCTTAACTTTTAATATTGTCATTCTTGGATTGAATATTGTAGTCATTGAGATTATAGTTTCTCTCTAAAGCCTTTGATTATTCAAAATGATAAAAAATAATGACTCTTATTTGTGAGTGGTTAAAAGTAATATTCCTAATAGTTGGAGATAATTTGATGTTTGAGTAAGTAATGATGATGTTGTTAAATGATGTGTCTGCCAAGGTTGTGAACCACTGATTCAGCTGTATGAGATCCTTTTGAGAGCTCCTGGTGTATTGGGAGCGCGGTTCAGTGGTGCTGGGTTTAGAGGGTGTTGTGTTGCATTTGTGGAGGCTGACCTTGCAACTGAAGCTGCATCATTTGTCAGAAAAGAATATCTCAAGGTTCAGCCAGAGTTAGCAAGCCGAATACAAAACGACACTGCTGTTTTAATATGCGACTCTGGTGAATGTGCACGTGTAATTTAACCTGCATTTTTCCCTTAATACTTATATTTCATCATTCTTCTATTACCATTCACACCTTGAAATCTCCTTCTTGTTCTTTTCCTTTATTTCATGCTCATGACATGGATTAGCTCACGTTACATTCTATATATTCCTTTACATGGTCAAATGTAGAATTATCATCCTTAGCTTATAAAATTTTTGTTTTTAATTTCTTATAGTCTAAATTATACTTTTGTTATGCATTTTGTTTGTAGAATTTTTTTGTCTTTCATCAATCAAAACTTTTAGTTTGATATTTTACTTTTAAATATAGCTCAATATAGCCTTTTCAAAATAGTAATGAATTTTGGGACATTATTATGAACCATTTTTTTTTATGGAATCAGGAAGTTAAATTTGTTTCATTAGATCCATTTACGAAAAAACTATAAGATCTAACTATTAGAAGAAAAAATGTCATAAACATCAGTGAAGTTCATGTGAAAATTTGAATTTCAGAAAGAATAAAAAATGAGTTTTATCTAACTTTTATTGGTTGATAAACTAATGAAGTTGAAAGATTCTCATAAGCCCTTAAAAAAAAAAATAATAATAATACCATGAATAATGATTAAACATGAATTCAATAAGTGTAAGTTGAGATCGTACTAATTGAAATTACATTCAGAGTTAAAGGTAAGTTGAAATTATTTTGATCAACATCGTACTGAAATATGTCCAGTAGATTGAACTAAAGATATTTTTGTTGAAACATATTTATTGTTTTTAAAATCTCGTCTACTATTTTGTTTTTCTTTTGTAGGTCCCTTCATGTCATATGATATAAATTTTCTTTAAATTTTTTTTATTAATTTTTATTCTATTGATATATCTTACCTTAATATTCTAATATCTTAAGTTTTTTTTTTCTTAAATTTCACAATAATATTAATATTCTAATATCTTACCTTAATATTCTAATATTCTAATCTTTTTTTGTAATAAGAAATAATTTAAAATTATTTTTAAGATCTTGAAAGATTTTATGAAGTTTAACTGAAGTAGTTATTTACCTGCTTTTATGTAAGATTATTTTTATATTTGTGTTCTAAATTTTGCTGCTTTTGCATTTCTCTTCTCAAATTTTGATGCTATGGTTTTTTATTTTTATTTTGATCTTTATAACTTTTCCTTAAATTGAAATTGAAATTATGAGAAATTAAAAATGAAAAAGAAATATTTACATTTGTAACTATATATAAAAATTATGAGTATATTGATGTACACATTTTTATATCTCCTTTTTCTTTTATAATTATTCTCAATATAAGAATGTCAATATATACATGTTTATCTTTTATAGGTTGAAGTAAACAATGTCTCTCAATCCATAATTCTTTTTAGTAAATAATTTTGTAATACAACTTAATTCATGATTGATGGATGGGTTAAGAGATTGACTCACTTACAAATATTTTATAATAATAATGGAATCAAAATATTCATCAAATTAATATTCATCAAATTATTTAAATTTTTTTACTAAGATAGTAGCTAGAAATTAAAATATTAATATATATAACTTGATAAATAAATAATTAAACATCTAAATTATTCAAACATATATACTATTTAAAAAGATCATTCTGTAAACTTATATAATTATAAGTAATAAATATTATAATATTAAAGTATTGTTTTTTAGTGTGTTATAGATGAATTTACCTTCAGCCTAACTTTAATTCATGTAATTAGTAGGTAGACTGAATTCATTTAATTAGTAGGTTAAGTAAATGGAGTTGAATTCAATCCACATTCATAAAAATGAAAATATTTTCAAATCAACCTAACTCATGAACTGATTTACTCATTATAACTTATTTTGACTTTTCTATCTCGAACCATTATTTCCCTTCCACTATTTTACTTTTATGACCAAGAAATGAATTTCCTCTCCCAAAACTAAAATCATTTTGAAATTTGGTGTTGTTAATATGTTGAAATTTTAAAATATATTAATTAACATTAATGTTTTAAAATATATTTAAAAATTTTCTAATATACCACAATATATTTTAAAATCTCAATCAAAAAATCATTACCAAAAATTTAACAGAAAATTTGGACTCAAAATAAATCATTCCTCCCTCACTTCTCATTTGCTATTGCTCACATAATTTTTATCATTTTTTCTTAGTAATTTTTTTATAACTAAAAAAAATTAAACCACCATCCAACTTATACAAACAAAACCTTAATAATATTAATTTATGTTTTTGAAAAAAAAAAAAGAGCATAGACAATGTAAAAAATAAAGAATTTGTGCATTATCATAAAGGGGTTGGTATTTTAAACCAATATAATACATAAACATTAAATTCTAATTTTTGTGGTTATATCATGATAAAATAATAAAGTTTAATTTAGAATCTCCCATGTTACGTTACCTCGATCTCACCTTTTAAACGAACTCTAAATTAGAGTTAGTTGAGTATGTTAATATTTTTTTACAATAATCTATTATAACATGTAAGAGTATTTTTTAAAAAAATATGATTACCCAGTTACACGTGGTATTTCCTTAATTTCTCCGCGTCTTCTAAACGAGTGCACCAACCAAGACAACGAACAACCAATCACCTTAGTCTCTGTCCTTGTCTCTTCAACCTGCAAATTCTACTAAACCTTCTTCGTCTTTTCTATCTTTGATTGAATCTCACTCAACTCAATCATCTTTCTCTTCCAAACTTCCATAACCAAAAGCTCTGAAGAACAACCAAAATTACTTGGAAAAACTACATCGAACATGGGTTCCAATCCCTTGTCTGCATTGACTTCCACAAAGCCTACAGCACTCCCAACCCAAGACCAAGACGACCAAGATTCACCTTCATCAAAAGCTCTTCTTTCCTTCAGCACAGATTCTTCAGACTCTTCTTCTCCATCTTCATCTTCCTCTTCCCACAAAGCCCTCTTCATCATTCTCATCTTCATCACTTGCATTGCCTTATCAACATCCTTCGCCTTCGCCTTTCTCTACTTCTCTTCAAACCCACCAACACCATCAATCTCTTCTCTCCTCGCTCGCCCTCTATCCAAACTCAACCGCCCCGTTGTCCTTTTAGTTTCCTCAGATGGGTTTCGGTTCGGTTACCAATTCAAAGTTCCAACACCCCACATTTCTCGTTTGATCGCTAACGGAACCGAAGCAGAAGCCGGTTTGATTCCGGTTTTTCCCTCTCTCACTTTCCCTAACCATTATTCCATCGCCACCGGCCTCTACCCTGCTTACCATGGCATAATCAATAACCACTTCAGCGATCCAGTTTCTGGGGAGGCGTTTTACATGGGAAGCCATGACCCCAAGTGGTGGCTTGGGGAACCCTTGTGGGAAACTGTGGTCAACAATGGATTAAAGGCTGCAACTTATTTCTGGCCTGGGTCTGAGGTAAAAAAGGGTCTTTGGACTTGCCCTTTCAATTATTGTCGCCAGTATAATGCTTCTGTTTCGTTTGAGGAAAGGGTTGATACGGTTTTGGGGTATTTTGATCTGCCTGATGACCAGATTCCTGATTTCATGACGCTTTATTTTGAGGACCCTGATCATCAGGGTCATAAGGTTGGTGCCGATGATCCTGAGATTACTGAGGCTGTTGCCAGGATTGACACCATGATGGGGAGGTTGATTCGGGGTTTGGAGCAAAGAGGGGTTTTTGATGATGTTAGTATTATTATGGTTGGTGATCATGGAATGGTTGGTACTTGTGATAAGAAGTTGATTTTCCTTGATGATTTGGCTCCTTGGATTGATGTTCAGAAAGATTGGGTTGTGACACATACTCCCGTGCTTGCTATCCGTCCTCCTTCTGGTCATGATGCAACGGATGTTGTTGCTAAAATGAATGAAGGGCTGAGCTCGGGGAAAGTTCAGAATGGCAAGTTTTTGAAGGTGTATTTGAAGGAGAATCTGCCCAGTCGGCTTCATTATGCAGCGAGTGATCGGATTGCACCGATAATTGGGTTGATTGAGGAAGGTTTCAAGGTTGAGCAGCAGAGAACGAAGCGCCAAGAGTGTGGCGGTTCTCACGGTTATGACAATGCGGTTTTCTCCATGAGGACCATTTTCATCGGGCATGGTCCTCAGTTTGCTAGAGGGAAGAAGATACCATCGTTTGAGAATGTTGAGATTTATAATTTGGTTACTTCTATCCTAAAGATAAAGGGAGCGGCAAATAACGGATCCTCCTCATTTGCAGAGTCTGTTCTTCTATCTTCTGCATAAAGACTAATGGAGTTTTTTGTTGGTGAACAGCATTGCAGATGTGCAACACTGAGTGAGTAAAATTCTTGATCTTTAAGCAAATCGCTCTCAAAGAGTGATGCTACTGAAATTATTCTGTTTGAAATAAGGTAGTTCCAGCTATTTGGTTCAAAATTGTTGTGATCAAGCTTAGCTTTAACAATGTGTTGTTATTTTGGGTATGTAAGTAAATATATACTTGAGATAGGGTGAGATCCCCATTTGGATCTCTAATCACAGATTGCATATAAACAAGGATCCATGGATTTCAGCACTAAACTGTTCACATCTTTCACAGATTGCACTAATCTCATTTTCTGGTTCATCTTCTTTACTCATTACTTCATTTGTGCATATTGACTTTATTATGGAGTTCCCATAAATTTCATCTTTTTAAATTTTTGCAATAGGCAGAGCTCTGGTAGCTAAATTTAGAAAATGTAATGGAATCTGGGGTTCCCATAAATTTCATCTTTTTTCATTTGAAGTGTTACAGAACCCTACTCTGATTCCATCAGATCTCACCCATGGTGTTTTCCAACACCAAATGTGTTTCCATGCTAGCTTTTGCATCAGAAGACCACCTAGTAGAAAACGAAAGAAGAATTTAATGAGGTAGTATATGGTTTTAGTTTACTCATTATCACAATCCTTGTTATTGTGCATATGGAGATTTATGATTATATAGTGTTGTGAAGAACACAGAGGATAGGGAAACTGGTAGATCACATTATCTTGACTATTCAAAAGGTGCTAAATGGAAAATGGATGTGCAAATAAGTGTATCAGTCAAAGACTCTAAGTATCCTTTTATCTTGACCTATTTTTCTGCTGCTTTCTTTAGAGGAAAACTCACATATTATTAAAGAAAGATGCTTGCTTGCAAGATGTGCCAAATTCTGAAAGAAAATGCAATATTTTTCAAGACATGTCAAATCCTAATAGCAATATAATGTGAAAGTTCTCTTCTGCAAACACTTATCATACCCTATTTTTACAAAAACAAATGTACAAGGTCATGGAAGTTCAACACTGATATATATATATTTATATATATATACATACACATATATATTAATTGGTTTAATATATATGAACGATGAAATTGGCTACCAATTTAAAAGTACATGTGAACCACGTGTTTAATGAGAGTTTATCGATTATTAAAATGAAAATCAAGTTACAGGTACTGTCTTGTAATCTTTTATGTCTGCCCTTAATTTGTCACCTACAATTTATTCANTGCTGATTCCACAATTTGCACCACTAAACTCAGAGGTCACCAATTCATACACGTATGTTTCAAAGCTACAGCAATGGCAGCTTAATTAAGAGTTACTATATTCTTATAATTTTTGTATTATATTATGATTTTTATCACTTGTTCTTAATCATTTAGTTTGGGAAGAGTTGTAGAGAGACAATACCAATAAAATATAAATTCAATCTATACATGAAAAATTAATATTATTCAAAAAAACTTTAAAATATCTCTAGTAATTTAAAAAATAAAAACAAAAACTCATTAGTAATATCAAAGTGGAACATTCGTTTTGTTGATCAATTTAGACCGATTCCTCTAATGTGAAGAAAATATGGATAAAAGATGTCTTTGTGTATTTTTAACATGAGTTTTGATAAATAAAGTGTTTTTGNTAGAAGAAAGCTAATAAAGAAAATATAATAAATGTGTTAGAAAGATAAAAGGTTAGAAATAATGTGGTGAAGATCTTCCTCATGGTGTCCAGTTACATGACAGGTCGAGAGAAAGACATTGGGCTGATGATTGTGTTGGTCCATGTTGTAATGACAGAGACACCATTGGATGAAGTATATCTCTCTTGTCGTCTTCTTCTAATTTCCTTAGTACTGCATTTAGAATTGTCCCACCTCAAGGCAATCTAGGATCACTAAATTTTAGATTTCTTTTTACTTCCCATTGTGCAATATATTGTCCTTCAAAACCCCAATCATTTTGTTTTCTTATTTATGAATCCATCACATCCTACACTCATACTATGTTTAGTAATTAACTCATAAATTCACTATAAAGTGTCAACCCCACTCAAAGATTATAAGATTCTATTTATAACACAAAGATCACTATAATATTGAACACACGTGAAATATGTCTTCACTGTGAATAATATTTCTCATTATAAAACAAGCTAGATACACCAAAGAATCTAAATTCTAAATGTAAAGAGATTAGACAATTTTCAAATAAGTTCGTGATAGGTGTAGTTATCATTAGATGAAGATTTTATTTAAAACAAATAAAGATCATATCAAATTCATAATAAAATTATATCGTATATACATAAAAAAATAATATGTAATATAAAAAAAAATTATAATTTTCTTCACGAAAATTATTTCATACTTTGAAATCTACACAATTTTTTTTATTATAATAAAAAAAAAATATTACTAGTCAATCCTTTCATATTAAAAAGAAAGTGTTTAACTTTTAAAAGTTTTTGCTTTTAAAGATTTAATATTAACCCTTCTTATAGTTTAAACTAGTTCATCATTCTTTTCAGTATTAAAATCTTCTCTCTTACATTAAATATGTTAAGTTATTTTTAATTTTTCCATAAAACGAGCCTCCTTAAAAATCAAAGGATTAGAAATTGTCACCTAATTACTACGATTTGAATATAATTGTTGTAAACATTGCAAATTATATATTCATAATAGGAGTGACATCCTCCAAATAAAGCATATTAGCTAAGAAATCAAAATTTATTGGTACATCACCATCTAAATCTTAAAAAGAGAAGTTACATTCATAACACAAATATTATCATGATTAACCACCACTCGTTTAAGTATTGACTGAACAACAGGTTGTACCATAGCAGGTTGCACCATAAAAGACTGAATTACAAGCTTCACCATAGGTTTCATCACAGGTTACACCATAGGCTCTATCACAAACTCTAACACTTGAGTTAAAGAGACTATATAGTCTCATATGCACCAATCACCTTAGAGCGATAATGTCATTGTATTTTTGTACCAATTATTTTCTCTCCACTAGAAATAACATTAACATTATGTTGTAACCGTTTATAATTAGATAGATCATGACTAATATTTTAAAATTTGCAAAAGATAGAAGTGATTTCTCATACTTCACATGCTATTGAGAAAATGTATACAAATTTCACGTGCTACTGAAAAAATCGCTTTTGGCTACCAATACTCTAAAGAAAAGCCATAAATATGAGTTAAACATTGAGTTTCTTTTTAGTTTCATGGAAGTAGGGACAAAATCTTTTGTCTATAAGAAAAAAACACGAAGAATGTCAAGAAATAAATTTCAAGTTTCAACCACCAAAACTCCTTTTACATGTCTTCTAGAAAAGAAAAAGCAAATTCATAGAATCCTTTGCCATGTGAAATTTTCTTATGTTAATCTAAATATTTTCAAACCATATCAAACTTTTTACAAAGATCTAAATGTATAAGGAATTTATTCCCTATCGTTAACTAAATACATTTATGTAAATGATTTTTACACTCCTCCAAAACAAGATAAACTTCTTTGGAAATTTACACAAAGACCATATCTTCTTTATATAAGGAGAAGATAATTGGAACAAAGAAATATCATACATGTTATTAAGGACCTAGGAAAATATACATTTTTGTTCTTACACATTTAAATAAGATTTAGAGAAAGATAATTTTTGGTAATCTTGATCTTGTAAGAAATCCCAAAAAATATGAAATCCCTTAGAAGAAGTTATGCCTATATCTCACCGAGACCTCCACCAATCACCTGCACCAAAATGAACTTGTTCCAGCCACTCTCCAACATGTAATGCATTATCAACACTCCACATGGAAAGCCTGTACCTCTACAAGCCACCACCGGCGGCTAGGGTTCTTCTATATTATGCCAACAAATTTCGTTTTTTGTTCTTTAAGCTTATTGCCAAGAGACTAAACAATTTACTAAGATGATTTACTCTGTTATTACAACACACTTTAGGCTCCTTTTATCAAGATTTTTAGCTAGTCAAATCTTCACAAATATTATTATTTTTAATTCACACATTTCTACGAAACTGATAGTGAAACAAGAACTTGAGTACCTTGATTGTGATTCGAAGCGTTTTTCATTTTTCATCATTTAATAAGTTGCATCCTAATGAAAACTCTGTCTTGCACATTTAAAAGTAGAGTGACATTTTACACATGGTTAAAGAAACACGAGTTTTCATCTATAAAGGAGCAAGTTCAGCATGCTAATTGCAACTTCCAAAAGTAGTTTCAAGTCATAATAATTCAGTCGATTCCAGCTGCCCCACCATTGAACTTGCATGCAGCCAGCAATGTTCTTTACAAAGGAGTTGTGCTTAGAGGAGTAGGATAGAGGAAAGTGTTGCTGTGATGATGAATGATGACAACAACCTTAAAGTTTGCTCATATTTCACTAAATTAAAATGGGTGTTGTTTGATATCCTTCTTTTGTAGTTTTTGGAGGAACTATATGACTTTCTGCATTGCTTTTTACCTAAATTGTTCTATCACAGTAGGCCCATAAAGAAACATTTGATATAGCTTCTGCACTAAAAAAGAAACATGTCTTTTGAAAGGTTCAATAATTGTACCAAATCACTTGCTTGAATACTGATGTGCTTGCTTTAGACACAGGATGATTCTTAGTTTGCTTTGATCAATTCCTGAAGCAATTTGGATAGCAAATTCTTTTGTTTAGGTGGTTCAAATAATCAACATGCATATATCTTTCTCGACATAAAATAATTATTATTATGAAATATTTTGTAACATCTTTTGACTTAATTAAATTCTTAGTCACTCACAAATTTAAAAACTTTCAATTTAGTTTCTATTAAATTTTTATATTCTATTGAATTCTCAAATAAAATTTTCAATTGAATTCTATTATTAAAATTTTCGATTAATTAAGTGATGTAGTTATTAACTGGATGATGAGTTGTGTTTATTATTTTGTCTGGTCAACTTGTTTTATTTTCTTTACATGTAATTTTATAATTTCATCATTTTTTAAAACTTTCTTACCTATTCTCTACTTTGAGATTTTTCAGTAAAGAGATTAAGGATGAGGTTAAAGATGTATTGATGTTGGATTATAAGATTACAACATGTTAAGATTGCAAGATATAAAATTATAAAAGGTAAAAACTAAACAATGTGACAAAGCAAAATAATAATCACATCATTATGTTAAGGATCATACTTTAATTAACAGAAAAATCTAATAATCGATAGTCAATTGAAAACTTTTAAAATTTTATAAGAATACAATTAAGAATAATAATGGGTATAATATCTATCTACAGTAAAAAAAAATTATTAGTTTACAAAATACCTGCAAGTCTGCAAGTATCTATAGATACCACATATATTTAAAAAAAATTATAAATTTTCCAAATGAAAATAAATAAAATTACAATAAATATATATATATATATATATATATATATATATATATATAAAGCGTAATATAAATTAATTTTTTTTATGAATAATAAATATATCTTAGTACTACCATTATAATAGTTACACCTTATTCATTTATATTATAAACGGATATTAAATTATTCTTTATCCATTATCCCCGAACACTCGTTTAAAATACCTATCTATTACTTGTAAGGGAGTATATCCGACTAATTAATAATATAGATATTTTTGTCATTTTTATATTAATTATACAACAAAAATATAATAGGATACAAAAAAATTAATAAAAAGAAAATTAAAAGTTCTCAAATGTCCCATATAATTAAAACTCATTTAAGTTGATTCAGAATTATGTTAAAATGAGTCATTGATTTATTCTTAATCCGTTCATTTTGCTACAATACTTATTTTACTTTGGGTTAAATATGCTTTTAGTCCTTCAAGTATCAGTGATTTTTGGTTTAGTCTTTGCTTAGAACATTGATGACATTTCATCCTCTTAGTATTGAAACATGTAACTTTAGTCCTTAAAAATGGACGACGTTAAGTTTTTGCTGATGTGGCTAACGGCACTTCCAGGTCTTCTTCCAGCTTCACTGTTCACTGTCTGCCACGTAGCATTTTTAACATCAACGACTTTGGCGATTTCTCCGGCTGCAACTCCTCCACCGACGAGGTGTTCAAGGAGCCCGTGGCTTCCACTCACCCACATTGCCATTTCCTTTTCACTCCCACATGGATAAGCTTATCTGCACGTTCATTTTCCTTCTTCTTCTGGCCCTTCCTTTTACCTCTGCTGGCCATGACTATGGTCAAGCTCTCAGCAAGAGCCTTCTCTTCTTTAAGGCTCAGAGATCTGGCTACCTTTCCCATAATCAGAGAGTCACATGGAGAGCACATTTTGGTTTGCAAGATGGCAAAGCTAGCGGGGTAACTTCAAAGCATTAAAAACTTAATCATTTTTATCTTGGTTTTCAGTTTTTCTTTGGAAAGTTCTGGTTTTTATTGTTTCTGCAATTGTTGTGGTGAAATTGCAGGTGGATCTAGTTGGAGGGTACTACGATGTAGGGGACAATGTGAAGTTCAGATTACCCATGGCGTTCACCATTATGATGATGACGTGGAGCATAATTGCATAGGCAAACAAATGGCTGCAAGCGGTGAGCTTGGCCACGCCATGGAAGAACGTCGGAGAGCGAAACGACGACATACACCTCCATCCTGGAAAAGAAATTAACTTTTTTCAGATCCTTGGCCAATCCGAGGCTGAGTTCCAACGTTCTGTGCTCCATGGTGACAGTGACGAGGGTTTCAGTGAATTCGCTGAAGGCAACTGGTTCAACCTCCCCTTAATCCCCTTCACTGATATGATGTAAAGGTTCTTGGCGTCGGTGTTGTCAGCGCAGTTCACCGTCGCCGCCACCGGCAAACCCAGTGACATCCTAAACTTGTTCCCCACCGATCCTCCGCGACATCGCGAAGCTTGTCGAAAAACCTTCATCTTCACCAAACTTTATTTTGGAGAAAAAAAAAACTGTGACATGTAACCTTTCACAGGCAAAAAAATCAAACATTTAAAAGTCAAAGATGACACGTTTCAGAAAAAGGAGACAATGCACAGTGAAAACCTGGAAGTGTCGTTAGTCACATCAGCAAAAACTTAACGCCATCCATTTTTAATGACTAAAGTTACATATTTCAATACTAAGAAGATGAAATGCCATCAATATTCTGAACAGGAACTAAAACCAAAAATCACTTATACTTTAGGGACTAAAAATATATTTAACCCTTTTACCTTTCATGTTTCAACTATTTATTTCTTAATCATAAAGTAAAATATTTTCCACACATTGGCTCGAGTAGAGAATGTGAAGAGGCACGGACACTCGTGTTCAGGTTTGATTGGTGCTTCTCCACAATTACCAACTCAAAAAAACTATTAGGATTTAATATAAGAAAAAGGGAGAAAACTATTCGGTAAAGACGAGGAAAATAATCGACACCCACCTTTTCCTAAAAGCCATTTTAATAGTAAAATATCATATTGAGATAATAATAATAAATATAAAAAAAAACATTTGAAATAAAATAATAATATAAATGGTTGATAATATATAATAAAGGGATGAAAGTATTTTATTCATAAAGATAAGGCCTAATTTAAGAACATGTCATATAACTATTACTATAGATCAGCACATGCATGGTTCAGATTCCAACAAAAAGCATGGATGAGACTATAATCCTTTTGTTAAGTAATGCTAATTTTGATTTCAAACACGTGAAACTGATCTATTTTAATATCCGAATTCAATCTAAACAATAAATAAATAGAAGCTTATCAACACACGATCACTCATAAACTCTCATGTTGTTCATATAAAACATTTAAACTCATCAAACCGTTTCATTAATCATAGAAGCAACGATTAATAGTTCTAACTATAATATTTAAAACTGTTTTTAATGGTTGCTACTGGAATTAGGATAGTGAAGGTCGGGAATGACAAAGGTATGTGCTCAAGTTGCAATCGGACGAAATGGAGTGAAGCAACAACCTCGTCGTCTGCTCCTGTTTAACCGCAGCGTCTTCCTTCTCTACTAAAACGGCATCCACAATCTCATCGAACTCACCACCGCCTGCAGCGACGAAGGCGATGAGCGCAGCCTGGACTGGGCCGAGACTGGGATTAAAAGCGGCGGATTCCAAGTAAGAACCTTTGTAAATATTGCCGTGGCGGTCGAGGAGGGCAACGCCTGACGGGGAGGCAGTGTAGGGTGCATGAGATTTGTTGGCGGCTTCGAGAGCCGCATTCTTGAGCTTGTGGTTGTGGAGGTAGCCGTTGCAGAAGGCGTCGTCGTTGGTGTGATTTGGGAGAAGAGTTAAGGCGTTGTGATGGGTTTCCAAGAGAAGGGGAGTGCCAGGGGAGAGGAGGTCGTGGGGGCCGAATTGGTGAGGCAGGAAGTGAGAGAGAGGGGTGAATTGCGGCGTATGATGGGAGGTAATCAGGATATTCACGTCGGAGGCAGCGCGGAGTTCCTGGAGGAATTGGCGGCAGTGTCCGCAGGGTGCGGCGGAGACGGCGAAGGAGGTCAGGTTGGCCTCCGCATTCAGAGAGAGGTTGCTGACGAGGAACTGCTCCGCGTGGACCGCGTGGTGGAGGGGGAGGCCCGGAAACTCGAGGTTGACACCCACAAAGATGCGGCCGGAGGGACCCAGGCCCACGGCGGCCACCTGGAAGTTGGATATGGGTGGGCGAGCGAGGGACCGGGCGGCGGGGACCAGTCTAGGGAGGAGTTCCGGTAGTGTGATGGCGGCGGACTCGGCGAGAGCGAGGGCTTCCGATGCCTCGATTACGAATTTGGGTGGTTGATCCATTGGATTGGGAATTGCAGAAGAGTGTTACGTTATTTATAGAGAGAGTGTGAGAGTGGATTGGATCTGACTAACAAAGATCGTATTTATAGAGATGTACCATGCCATTCAGAT
The DNA here is from genome assembly GCF_000741045.1 of Vigna radiata var. radiata. Lineage (NCBI taxonomy): Eukaryota > Viridiplantae > Streptophyta > Magnoliopsida > Fabales > Fabaceae > Vigna > Vigna radiata. The sequence goes on along the minus strand of NC_028357.1, from coordinate 52,784,292 downwards.
CCTTTTGCTACCGACAAGGGGTTGCCATCACTCTTCTCGCTTCCCTCCACCCATCACACATCATTCACAACAGGGTTAAATTCGGTATTTACTTATAACTTTACTCTCACCCATCACCCGTTGACCACATTCTTTTTTTTTTTTTTACTTAAAATATTATTTTAATAGGCAACTTAAAATTAAATATATTAGTCATTTCTTTAAAATTCCACAACATTAGCTGTTTTAAATTGAAAGTAAGAAAGGTAAAACATAAATTCTGCAACATTGGCTGTTTATGCATTAATTAATAACATATATGAAGAGATTTTTTTTTCTCATGTTAGATTATTATGAGTGTAATGTGTTGAAAACATTGTCGATTATTAAAAAAACATGACAGATATAATTTTTAATAGTTAATACATTTATTATGAATGACCGTTCTTAGGACTGGTTGTTTGTCTAGGTTAGTATTTCTATTTTTAACAATTAAAAATTAACATTAATAAAAAGTGATAATTTTTAAAGTAGAAGAAAAGTTAAACTTAGATTAATATTGTAAATTTTCAATAATAAATTAATAATACATAATCTCTCTGACTAAGATAATAGAAATGTTAATAAACTGGGTTGAGGTTAAAAATAATGGTTTCAATAATTCTCCAATTTTATTCTTTTCTATTTGCACTTTTTCTGATTGCTTAGTTAAATTTTAGTCACTGTAATAATACATGGCGTGTTGAATTTTGCTTGTAAAGGTTGAAAATGGCAATATCCAAAGTGTTTGATGATATCATTAGTGACATGTTTATCATGATTAAATAATTTCCTATTTATAGAAATTTAAATAAAAAATCATATTTTTTTTTTCAAAAGGTGCATGTCTATACTTTGAAAAGTTATATATTAAAAGGCTTATTTTTAATAATTATAAGAAACATCCTCTTTACATATTTTTAACTTTTATTTTCACACACAATAAATTTTACTGTTTAATTTAAGGTATTTTTTTTTTCTTTTTATCAAGCTTAACCTATTTTATAGGCTTTTAGAACATATTCATCAATCTAATTTAACGCTTCTATTTCTAACCACCATAAAAAATTGACACTAAAGATTGGTAATTTTTAAAATAGAAAAATATTATATTTAATTTATTAATCTAAACTTCCAATAGTAAAAAATATTATTGTTTAAAAAATAAAAATTCTAGTAAATTATGTTAATATTAAAAATAATTACTTTAAATACTTTTGAAGGAATTATTAAATTAACATAAATATATTAAACATAATATTCAATAATTATTGATTTTAATGAAAATCTATAATTTCTTTTTATAAACTCGTCATTATAATATTTTGCTCTTTCTTAAAGACAATCTTTAAAGTATTTATTAGTATTTTTTTTAATTAATTATAAACATATACAGGGGGCTAGCTAGTGCTGAGCTTTCCCGCTGAGATTTTTCTTTGCATGTATAAATATATAGTATAAACAATAATTTATATTTTAAAATTAAATTATGGTATTTTTAAAATAAATTAAAATGTATATTTAATATACTTATCTGAAAGCCATGCCTTCAGAAAATTTATAAAATTTGGTCATACATATTTTTGTTTGATAAAATTGGTCATCCCATAAATTTATTTTCCGTTTCATGCTGAATATAAAATTTTGCTTTTAGTTTTAAATTTTGAAAAGATATAATTATTTGTTTAGTTAGTTCCATACTAATAAAATACATTTTATTTTAGTTACTATAGATATACTAGTTTTAAGTTTAATCTTTAGTTACTGGTATATTTTTATATGATATTTTAAAAAATGGTGCAAAATAGATACCAAAAAAGATTGAGAGGAAAGTAGAAGAAGACAGAGGAAAATGAAGGAAGATGGAGGGAGAAAAAAAATATACAATTTTGAGATAAAGATAAAATAGATTTAAGATAAAGATGAAACGGATTTTGGTACGCTACATTCTAAATGACATGAACGTGAATTTAATAGAATATTAAATTGATTAATGGAAAATTTTCATAATTTTAGAATTTTGCAAACAAGTTGAGATTTTTCAATTGTTTGACCATGATTCAGCCCACTAAAGTTGATGATTTCCAAAATTAGAATTTTACAGAGATTCAATAGTAATCGGTAAGAAAAATTAAAATCGAAAAATTAAAATAAGATATAATATTAATAATTTCACTAAATGAATCTTTCTTCAACTTTTACGCTCTGTTCTTTTGAGCTGATAATACTATTTACGAGAGAATGAGAGTGTGGATTTGTGGAAGAGATGGTGTTCGCATTGACTGATTTGCAAAGACGAATTGTGAGGGATTTGCAAGAAATGTGCTTTTTAAATCACCCGCATACATGAGCTGATTTGCAGGAATTGAAAGCAAATATCCTCTTTGCCCTTCATGAATATTTTAATACCATGCTGTATTTGTTATGAATTATGTTGTATTCGGTTCTTCTCTTGCCAACCAAGATTACATTTAAAAATAAATTTCTTTTACTAAAATAATTTATTTTACAATATTAAAATTAATTTAATTATTATTTTTAATTTTTTATTCTTTATAAATATTTTAAAATTAAATATAACATTAATAAATAACATTTTATATTACTTTAATACCTGGGGCATTTTGGTAATCTATCATTTTTACCAATTANACTAATTTTTAAAATCTGTCACATCAATCAAATCTTACACTAATTCTCACAAACTTTACTCTCAAATCCACTCTCAATTACCCACAAATCCACTCAAAAAAACAAAAATAAAATTACTCTCAAATCCACTCAAATCCATTCAAATCATCTCCCCCAAATCATCTCCCACAAATCATCCAAAAGAACAAAGCCTTAAACTTCTTCTATAAACCTAATCATTGCATCCCTAATTTTACCAAATATTCACTAATTTTCTATTTTTAAAAATTCAAATTCCACCTAACACACTTCTTTATTAAATCAAGTTATTTTAAAACTCCATGATAACATATCTAGTTAGTTAGTGAATTTAAAGTCATTTAATCAATGACAAGAACTGTATTACATTAAATTTTGTAAATTAAAAACTAAATTGAGACAAATATTAATAAAATTAATTTTCGATTTTTTTAAATAAAGAATGGAATAAAATTTAACCTAAAATTAATCTTTACTAATCACTTTTCACTCCACGTTCAACGTAGAAGTTTAAATTATTCTAACAAAACCTCAATAGATAGTTGTAAATATGGTTCACTCTTCTTGTCTAATAATCCTTTTAGACTCCAAGCACAAAGATCACTATTAAAAGAAAGAACTGAGAACTGAGAGACTAGAGACATTAAGTTATATCACTTTATCAAATAAACAATGATAAAAAAAAAACAATTAAGGAACACATTCTGAATTATGTGAACCCGTGAAACTCTACGATATTCATAGATGAAATTGAAAGCAAAAAAACACAAAAAGTTTACAATAAAATAATAACACAACAAATTCTAATAAAATAAGATTGGTTTAGTCAAAACCACCCATTAGCAAGAAGGATACATTAAAAATAAAAATAAAGAATAACTTTAGTAAACAATAGAAAAATATGACAGCAGTGATTTGAAAAATAATAAATTTTAAAAATAAATAATTAGATGGTAAAAAATATAGTTTATATATTTAAATATAACTTAAAAGTTTTATCCTATATCTTTTCAAAATTATTTCATTAAACAAGAAAAACCGCAAATTCATGCTGTGTTTTTCTCTTTACAATATAATAAGTCTAATGTATTAATTTAAGTAAAATTATTATTGAAAGGATAGCATGTCACTACTAAGCCAAGCCTAAACTATGCAAAGAGGCATTTAACTTGTAATAAAGTGGGAGCTCACATTCAATTTAATATGTTTTTTTTTTTTCTGGTTATCTCAATATCTTGTCATGCGAATTAAATGTTTTTTAAAGTATTTTTTATTACTCTAAAAAAATATAAATTAGGTTCGATTTTTTAAAATTCTTTGAGGACTCGCCCGATCATTTTACAACAAAGGCACCTTTTTAACATGCAACAGAGACTACTTTATATATATATATATATATATGAATATAAAATTACAACAAATTAGTGAAAATAACGTCAAAATTACATTAGTCCTTGCAATATTGTGTTTTCATTTCATTGAATAAGGTTTTAAATTCAAGTCTTAGATAAAATCTCATTTTCGACGAGTTCAAATATATGGAAAAAATATTTGCTAAAAAGTTAATTTAATTTTTTAACATTAAAAAGAAGAACGAAACGATCTCAATAGTCAAACACAAACATTAAAATTCAACACAAATAAATTTGCAACCAACATGAACTGAACAATTAATTTAACTCAAAGACCAATAATTCTCCAAAATCACAGCGTAGTTACCCACAACTGTAGATTTGAGCCCACAGACCAGTAATAATTCTTCAGTGTACTAATTAAATAGTCATATTTGTGATTTCACATTACTTGGTTCATACTATACAATCTAAAACTGACAACTCGTGTTTGAGACTTTGACGTAAATTTTGTTTTCACATTACCACTTGAAGTTTAATGTATATATAAAAATGTACAATAACAGCATGAAGTACCAAAGTTTATTTAAAACAAAAATGTACAATAACAACTCAATATATATTTCATCTAATCATACATTCAGAGAAAGTATAATTAGAATATTCTATTTCTCTGTTTTCCCTGAGCAACGAGACTCGTATTACTTCCAATATGTACACTAAAGACAAAGACTTTAACGAAGTTACATGGACAAGAAATAACGATAACAAAAACAAAAAACAAAAACTTACGTAAAGAACTTCCAAGTATTGAGAGTAAATAGGATCAAACCCAACCCTGTTTGTAACGGGTGAAGAGGTCTTCTGTTTGTGCATTCCTGAAGGCACTGCAAGCAATGACATAGACCCATATGAGGACCACCACTGCTACTATGAGAATGATGTTAGCTTTCCTCCATTCTTTTCTGAGGTTACCCAATAGACCGGCCTTGCACGCATTACAATCGTAGCATAGTTGATTTTGATCATTGTTCCACGAGTAGCAATCAGGATCAGCTGTGGGATTCACAGGGTTTGTCCAAAGTACGGGGCTTACAAAGCTGTAACCACAAACTGTAGGAGGTTTGCAACATCCTGACTGTAAAATCAATCAAAAACCAATTCATTACCACAATTTTATTTATACAATTTCTGTTCTGTATTAGTATAAATGGTAAGAGTACAATAGAAAATCATCTCAACATGACTTTGCTAACTGAGCAATATAAGAGTTCACATTAATATTTATGCTAAATATTAAATGCTAAGTTAAAAAAATAGAACTGAAATTACACACCTGAGTGTTCAAAATGAAAATACACAGAAGTACAGTTAAATTTAATAAAAGAATGAACTGGGAGTCTAAGACAGAAAAAGAGAAGAGGGGTGACCAGCTACCAAACCACACCACTGAGCAGCAGGCAAAAATAATATAACTTTATCTTCTTGTGCTATAACGACAAAACAATGACCTTGACTTTCTTGGATGATTAATTTAATATGGCCAAATTTTGCATTATTTCTCTACATGTGAATCAATGAGTGAAAATTTCAGCTGCATTGAACTTTCCGGGGATCAATTATACCGGAAAGGCCCCACACAGCATCAATGTGTTGTCACTCACGCTGGTAATAAAGGATGTCTCTAGTGTCTTCTAAAGAGGCATTCTCATCTTGCTGATTTTGTGACATCGAAAGTTACGTAAAATGGACATATATGGTGGTTAGATTTATATGAACCTCAGTGTTCTGCTGGTGTTAACATCAAAATTTGCACTAAAACTTAATCCACACCTTACTAGTGGGTCAAGCTAGGAATAAGAAGGAAAATTCATATGATACATGACGTTTATCATCACCAAACAAAACTGTAAGAATTAGTTCGACAATTTAAAACTCAAAGCATGTTAAGATCATAGCTCCAGCAGAGTTTGAACACAATCCATGCTAATTGAGAATCTCCACCGGTTTCCTCTAAAAACCGATGGTTACTATCATTTCCCAACCACTGTGATAATCGAGTAACTTCGCAACTAATCCATGGGACACAGTCTACGGGTAGGAAAGGAAGGACACGGTGATCATATCAGAACCGTACATGGAAGACTAAGAAAAGCTCATAGATCCAACCCACCTCCCTAGAAAGAAGAAAATAGTTCCCAAATTCAGCCATTTGAAAGTCTTGTTGAAGACACAACGTGGTGTCATGTGATGTGGGTCCAGCAACAACAATCGAGGAACAAAAAAAATACTTTAAGAAGCAATATTTCAATGCAAGTTAAATCTTGCTGGTTTCCAAGAAATCACTTGTTAAAATTGTACTTTTGAGTGTTTCAATGCCGGGGAAAGTACAAAAGGAAAAGTAAATTCTCAGGTAAAAATGTCTTGATTTTTGGTTAAATGTAGTTGCTGAATTATAAGAAAAACCTAGTTGATACTATTTTAGAATCTAAGTACTTGGAAGGAACTGAATAATAAGAGTAAACCGATTAGGTGAAAATTATGGAGGTGTATGAGAAAGAATTAGGAAGGAACCTGCAAGGGAGAGATGTGAGAAGCGAAGAATTGATCGGCGGTGATGTAATTGAGCGTGAGCTTAGTGCAGACATCGGAAGCAGCCAAACAGGGCCTTATCTTGTGCCAGCTGCCGGAGCCGGTGACGCGGTTCCTGAACCAGGAAGAGAAGCCGCGGAGGTTGTACTCCTTGTAGGCTCTTCCGGGGACATCGTAGGCTCCGTCGGGTCTGGTGACGACGAAGGCGAAGACGAGAAGGATGAGGAGGAGGGCGATGAGGAGAGCCATGGAGAAGAGGTAAAGGGCGAGGAGGCCCTGTTTGTTCCAGTAGGCACCGACAAAGCCCGCGAGGGAGACGAGGAGGATGAGGAGGCCCATTATGAGAATGGGCCAGCGGAAGTTGGCGACGCACTCGTTGTCGGGCTTTGAGGCGAGCCAAATGCCGGAGGCTATGATGGGAATTGAGCATATGATGGCCACAAAGTTCAGCACTGCGGTGATGTTGTTGCTCACACCCATTATTCCAATACTCTCTCACTCTGCTATGCTTCTTCAACTGTGTTCAGTTTACTTAGTCACTTATCTGTATTTGTTTTACTTTTTGTTCGCAGGTCATCTCTCACGTAGGTCCCACTCGGGAAATTATAATGGATATGAAATTTTCCTTCACACAATCAAAGATCTCAGTTAAAGAACTTACCCCCTTTCTCACGCAATCACACTTTAGAAAAATAATGTTTTGCTAAAAATTTAAATAAATATAATTAAAATATTATTATTTTGAGATTAACCGAGAATTATGTTAATTTTAATCCAATATTAGTAATTTTTTACTTTTTTTTAACCCAAATAATTCCATTTAAACCCATAATAAGACAAATTAACTAACAAATTATTACCTATTATCATACCTTTAATTTTTGTGTGTTGAAATACTGATATCTAGGTATAGTTTTTCGTCTATAGGTTTTCTCAATCATGAATGTATCATTTTAAAATGGCACATATACTCATGATTCTTCACCTTATTTGCGAGGACTATTCCTGATAAAATATATGCTAAGTTCGCATCATGTTTAGTTTAGTTATGATTTTAATATTCTCAAATCTCGATATTTACTCGTTTGATGCTTCATTTTCTTCGAGAAAAATTTTAACAATATATTTTTTAATACGGATAGGATACATTTTATCATTGATGGATAAACCAAATTTATTAAACATTACAAAATCTATATGCATCATTTTTAATTAATTTAAGAGTTTTATTTATGATTTTTTTTCACTTGAAATCAGTTTTAGGTTATCAATATTAACCATTTAACACACGTTATAAAAATAAAAATCATAAAAAATATTTTTTTTTGTGTTTTTCTAAAAATAAAATAAAAAGTAAAAAAATATATTAAATATAAAAAATTTACATATATCAAAATATATTTTTTCAGTGAGAAAAGAAAAAGTGAAACTAAGAAAAGACACCACCTTAAAAGCTTGTTCTTTATATTAATAATGTTATCATACCACAATTTTATATTATTTGAGAGAATATAAAAATAAAATGGTTATAAAAGTGTAAAATTTTATATTTTAAAAATAAAATAAAAAATATAGTATAAATACATGTAGAAAAAGTTAAATGTGTAGTATAATCATTATTTTTCGTTAATAAAAGGTCACGTTTACATGTATCTATTTGATACTTATAGCTGCCAAAGCCATACACCAAACAGGAAAGAAAAGAAATATTTGTACGATAAAAGTGTCTTAATAATAGTAGTAATTTTAGCAACCCGAAAGGGGTTAAAGTTAAACACTGCGAGGGTCTTAAAAGTTTGAACTTTCAAGCCAGAATATTCCCATTGATCGTGTTCTTCATGGATTCAAATCGAGGACCCTTTTCACCAAACTTGGTGCTGCCATAGAGCTTCAGATAGTCACCATAAAGGAAGTTGCTTGGGTACAAGAGCTTAGGAGCAGGTGAAATGATGGCTTCTGGAATGGGGTTGTAAAAGGTGGCAATGGAAATTCTGCTTCCATTCTTGTCAGGCATGACTCTATGCACCACACTTTTGTATATGCCATTGCTCAACACTTCCACTTGATCACCCGTGTTGACAAAAATGGCATTGTTCTTGGAGGGTGGAATCTTCACCCATTTGCCATCTTTGAAGAATTCTAGACCCGGCACTCTGTCATCTTGGAGCAGTAGAATGATGCCACCAGCATCTGTGTGTTCTCTGAGCCCCCTCACAAGTTCTGGACGTGGACACTGAGGGTACTTTGCCACTTTTGTTCCCACAGCAGGACCATCACCTTCACTTCCAGAAAATGCTTTCTTCATGTAATCCTTCTCCAGACCAAGATTTTCACTCATCACCTCAGATAGCTTCTCTCCCACCTTCACCAGTTGTTCAACATACTCATCCATTGTGTGCCTGCGTTTAACAAACAGTACGTGGAATGTAATACTTTTTCTGATGAGACTGGGATGGTGGAAAGAATTTTAATTAATGAGTGTTATATAAAGAATGTGTTAATTACCAAAGTTCCTGAGAGATGTTAGGAATTTCATTGATGCTAGAAGTGGGTCGATGCCAAACGAAGAAGGCACTTTCCCAATCTATATCAGAAGCATTCTCTTGTTTCTCCAACCTCTTTGCTATCTCAGATTGGTAGAAGCTTTCCTTCAGGTTTTCCTCATAGTATTTGTTGATCAACTGCTTCACCTTCTCCATCAATTGTGTGTCAATTTCATGGTTCTCAACCTGCATATATATATATAGATATATATCGAATAATTGGAGGAACGAAAAAGAAGAAGAAGAAGAAGAAGAAAACAAAAGGGACTAATTATTAACATCTTTTTCATTTTCTATACCATAAAGAAGCCCCATTGCTCACAAGCTTTGTGCAATAGGGCCATTGTGTCAGCCCTCTTGTCCCCATTGAGCTCACTAAAATCTATCACAGGGATCTCCATTACTAGATACTCAATGTTTCTGTGTTGAAGGTATGTTACAGAAATGAGGTATTTATAGGGTATTGTAAATATATTCTTAAGGGAAAGGCTGTGATCATGTACATCTTTTACTCTTCAATGCCAATGGTCAACAGATTTTCCCTTGTAAACAAAGTTTTCGTTCTTTTCTTCTCAAACGAAAGCTATCACCTTACGTTACACACAAATATCTTAACTAGACGTTTACTTTCGACCAGAAGATATTTCTCATGTAAATCAACAACTCATCAAGTGAATAAAAAGTTATGAATATTAAACCAAACACTTGCTACGTGTTGAAAAGGAATGTGGGTGGATCGCATCAAAGCAGTGGGCGGTTTTGGCTGAATGCTGCAACATGATATTACTGATTACGATGAAGATCACACATTCTCCAGTGTTTATTTTATTGCATCTTTTCAATTCTGGGTTATTTAGCTATGCATCATGCATGACATAATGATCAGATTATTAGTTCCAAGAACTTTTTCGGTTTTTTCTGTGTTAAGACAAACATGTTCATCTTAAAGAGTTTAGGTGGCGCACATAGAAAATGAAGTTAATTATACAAGAATTAAGAGACAGGTTTCAGAAGTTTCAAGCTCAATCTCCACAGTAACAATGTAATCTGACGATATATTAAGAATCTTGGCTGTTTGCTTGGTTATTGTTTGCCGCCTTTGGATCTTATTTTTGCTTTATATGTATGTTAAGAAAAATTATCATTTTAGATCACCTTTTTCTATTACTATTACTTTACTATTCATTTTAATAATAAAATGTTATATTTAACTAATAAAATCAAATATAAATAAAATAATAATATTTATGATTGTTAAATAGTAGTGTAGAACAATATAGCGTGAAACTATATCATGACGGAAATGTTAACTATAAATTCTCAAGGATCCAACAAAACTTAGCCAGATAATTAATAACAATATAAAAAAAGGTTTTAAAAATTTTTGTTTCCTCTTTTTCAGAGAAAATAAAGTAGGTGTTCTTATAAATTGTTTTAAAAATATTAAAAATCGAATCTTTCTGCAAAGAAAACTTCTTAAAGGCACTTCTTTCGTTCACATTAACTAATTATATATTATTTATTCAATGAATTTTATCCACAATAATCTTTTTTTTCCTTATTCACTTATTAGGAAAGGAATAAATTAATTACACCGATGCATATGATTTTTTTTTCCTTATTCTCTTAAAAGCTTTCTATTGAACATTTTATTAATAAATGATCATTCATGGAAAATATTTATCACATAAGTAATGTATAAATGTTTTTTTAATTTCAAATAATTTACATTTTATCGATATAAATTATGAGTGATTCTATATAAATTTAAAATACATGAAAATAATACTTATTTATTTATTTTTTATGGTTACTTTGTTATAACTTTTTAATTATACAAATAATATTTTATAGTAATTATTGAATAGTATAAAAAAGTTAATAAACAAATCTTGAAAATATGTAAGTCAATATCTTAAACATGACCCAAGCCGGTGTTGGACCTTATCCAAAGGTGGTCATTTGTAAAAATATCTTTAACAAAAATTTATATATGTGTATAAGGATTTTTAGATCTTTTATAAATGAGTTTTTAATATTGAACTTTTTAAGTTGTTATTTGTGTTTTTAATCTTGAAAACTTGAAATGGATATTCCGTAATAGATTTAAATTATTTTTTAATATGAAAAAAATACTAATAAAAACTTAAAATTATAAAAACAGACAACTAAACTTTAATATATTAATAAAATATATGTATATAAACTTCAATGTGAAATTATATTATAACATAATAGGAGATAACAATAAAGTTAAAACCAAATAAACCAAATTATAAAAATTAAATAATATTATTTCTATACACTCAATAATTTCACATTTAAGTGTTAAAGACGATGTAATTACAAATTTTCTTTTTCAAGCTTTTGACACGTTTTTTTAAATATAATTCGAGTTAATAACATATTTGTTTAAAAATTTCAATTGAAAATTAGAATTAGAATATGTGTAAAAATTTTCCATGATAATTTTTATGACAAGTAAATAAATAAATTTATTTATCTAAAATTAACTGCAGAATTTAAATTTAAAAAAAATATGAGAAAATTGACAAATTAACACACACACACACACACACACACACACATATATATATATATATATATATATATATATATATATATATATATATATATATATAAATTAATTATAAAGTAGGAACTCGTTTAATTTTTTTTTTTGGTTTTCTTTCTTATGGGTACTGTAAACAAGTTTTTAATAAATATTACTAAGATATTGAAGTTTAAAGAGCTTATTTTATTGCAATCTTATTTAGATAATTTTCACATATTTTTACATTAAAAATAATTAAAAAAGCGCTAATAAAAGATAGTAATACTCCATATGATTATATTTATTATTAGATTACTAACATAGAACTTAAAAAAAAAAAAAAAAACTTAAGAATAAATGATAAAAATTTGGAATACATTTTCACCAAAGTATTTTTAAAATCACAATAAAGAATTTATAATTAATTTGAACAATATTTTCTGCAAATACAGAAAAACTGTTATTGTAATAAATGTCTTCCTAAATCATAACCTTAAAACTTCTTCTAAATTCCCTAACAGGTATATGCAAATGCTGGTATTAATTTTGTCAACAAAACCTAGGAAAACGGCGCCATAATGTAAAAGTCAATAGCAAGTTAACGACACAGGATTAAAACGGTGAATCTATTTTAAGTAGCTTCAACCTCTATTTAACTTGTTTGTATATGAACTTGGTCATTTATGTTTAGTGCCTTCGGAAGTAATGTCTTTCTTTATCAATAGTCAAACTTTGAATGAGGATAACTTGTCGATAATTTGCCCAAATGACCAAATACACTTCATTACATATTTGACCATATAAGAAGATAAATAACACTTATCTCGTAAATCAATCTTATTTCTAATTTTCGTCGGTAAATTACTTTGTCCATTATTAAAAATATAGATGGAAAGTTATTAATAACTTTTGTAAAAATTAAAATAATTATTTTTTAGTTTCTTTTTAAACTTTAATATCTTAGGCTTAATAACATTTTTAACAATGATTTAATATTTTATTTATTTATTTTTACTCAATGTAGTCGTATATTTAAAAAAAAAAACTTAATATGTGCCTTTTTCTAAAATTATTTTCATCAATAGTTGACACCTAAATCATTAATTAATTTGTGTTATTGATGTAGTTCAAAGTTATGATAACTTTAAATTAAATAATTCAAGTGTCTATAATTTAGTGTAAAAAGTCGTTTTATGTGACCGTTTTTTTTATGTTTGTTTTAAAACTAACATAAAAAGTCAACATTATACGTTGATTCCAACTCAACGTAAAAGTAAAAAAAAAAAAAAAACACTTATATTGAAAGTTATTTTCTATGTCAGTTAAGACACCACTAGCATAAAAAGTGATTTTTTTATTATAGATTTGTTTCTTTCCCTACTACTCAAATAACAATATATATATATATATATATATATATATATATATATATATATATATATATAACCAGAATGCATGCTCTAATTTCAACACATATGTTTGTTCAAAGTTCTAATAATATAATAGAATTTCAATAAATATGGTTATACATATAATATTTATATGTACACTTTATAAATATAAAATACCTAATATTCTTTTTAAATAAATACGGAAAGAAAGAATGTCAATTATTCACAACTTTATTTAACAATTTTATTTTAAATAATATAAATTTCTTTTACGACTTCTTGTTCTATTATGGATACATTGTTAAATACTTACATGTTTGAGTTAGTAAAAAATGTTTAATATTTTAATTATAAATTTTACCCATTGTTCCAGTTGGGAATATCTCCAAGTCTTCTTACACACTTTCCTTGCAAACCGCCCGTCTTTCTCCTGTCTGCCAACCTAACTCGATCACTACCTTGGTTGAATTCGGCCGAGTACCTGTTAAATATACTCTGACGCTCAAGTCAGTGCTAGTTTTAAAAGGATAGAGATAGAGAGAGTGGAATAAATGTGCATTCAATGTAACCAACTACCTTTTACCTTTGACTTGTATTTATAGTATTCATTTTGGGCTTTTAATTACTCATTCCTTAATCAAGGCCCAATCTATGGCCTAATCCTTCTAATTGTGTTTTGTTATACTCTAATTACCTCGTCTCTCAACACCCACTCTCTGCTGACGGCCGTCCTGTAACTCCCGTGGAACGTCCGTCTTTCGCCACTGTTATGGAGACGGCAACCCTCTGTGATCCCTAGCTCTTGACTATTGTCCCATGACTGGGCCGAAGCGTCTGTCCGTCGCCGCTACTATGAGACGACAACCCTCTGTGAACCCTAACTCCTAACGGGTGTCCTGTGACTCTCGTGGAACGTTCGTCCGTCTCTGCAGCTATGCAGGTGTCAACCGGACTCTATTTCTTAGCCTTCGGCCGGTTGTGTGGTGGCGGTTGATTAGTCTTTGATTGGACCGCCGGTATGTAGGTAGACCTCACAGTGCTATCCGATCCCTACTATACACCTATATTATTGTATCTCACAAATCAATCATGTTTATCGATGTGGTTCTATGTATTTATCTTATTATATAATATTTACATTTCATAATTCTTAGATTGATATGAGTACTATAAATTAAATTCATAAAATATTATAAAATTTATATTTTGAGTATCAATAGTTTTACAATCCATAATTGAGTCATATTCCATTGAAAATGTAGAAACTTTTTTTACCATACCATAAATAAACTCCCATAAATTTTGCATAACTTTTATTTTTCAAACTCTATAAAGCAGATAAAACTATCAATACATTTTCTTTTACTACATCTAAAAATATTACCACAGTTAAACTTGGATAGTCTTTTACACTATAATCAATATTTAATTTGATCCAATATACTTTCAAAAACTTTCATGTCATTAGAATTAACCGAGAAGAAATATAAGACCAGTGGAAATACCAGATAAATTTAGCATTTAAAATCAGATATATTATTACATATAGATTTAGAAAAAGAACCAATTATCCTTACAAATATATAATAATATAATAGCTATACACAGTAACACATATTAATACACAAAATATATGTTAGTTTATTGTCTATTTTTAAATTAATAATTAAATATTCATTAAAGATAAAAAATATTAAGAGAATAATATTTTGACCTATATTACTTTCTCTTATTTCTATACTATAATCACTTTAAATAATAAAATATTATATTTAACTAATAAAAATAATATAAAAAGATTTTAAAATAAAATAATATTCTTATAATTATAAAATGGAAGTAGGAAAAAGTGAATGTTAACATGTCACAGTCCAAAAATATTCTCCTTCAAAATGAGGAAATATATGATAAATGGGAAAATTCGAATATCCAATAAAATGAGGTGAGCAAAAGTTCAATCCCTTACGTATTGGCCGTGTCCATAGATTGTTGGCAACGTTCCTTGTTGCGATGCTTTGCATGAGTCACTCGGAAGTAAAGTAACCATATAAGCTCTGCAGTGACAAACACGCGCCTCGTTGTGCATAGCAAGTGCCAAGTGTTCACTCTCGCGTTCGAATTCGAACTTCCGTTTTCAATTTCTACAACATCGAATCGAGGACCTTTCGGTACTTTCCCTCTCGCACTCTACCTGTCCCTCTAACCCACTCAACTTCTCTGTCACATCTTTCTGCGCGTAAGAGATAAACAATTCGCGCGCCAAACACGACGGTGCTGCTAACTGCCAGCGGTGTCGTTTCGTTTCAGAGCTTTTCCATTGCTCTCTCTCTCTCTCTCTCTCTGAGTCTGGGAGATGAGGTTAACATCACCTGCGATTCTCAACCTTCTCTTTCTATGTGATCTCCTTCTTTGTCTTCCCACATTTTCTTTCTCTCTCCTCGCCGCTGACGCCAAGTCGGAGCCGCAGCTTCTCCTCGCCGGGAAAAACGCAACCTCCGTCGTCAATGCCTCGCTTGGGAGATCCGGCGATGATAGCTTCGCGAACATGATTGATCGGGCTCTCGAAAGAGAGTTTCCCGAGAATGAGCAGAATGAAGGTTCGCAGATCTAGCTTGTCGCACTTTAATTTTTTAATGCTCAAGAGTTTCTAAATATTTTCGTGTAAATGTTTTCCGACAACTCGTTGGATCGTGGTTGCCGTATGCCTTTGCAGTGTGAATTATCAAAAATGCCGCCCAATTCGAGTTTCCTTTCACTTCTTCGTATGCGCTTTTCTGCAATTTCCTGATTAGCATTGTGCTGCTGGATTTAACTTGCCTTTTCTGTAAAACCTCCCGCAGTAACGTGTGTGCTGCGATTAGAATCCTGCAATTTGCTATATTCTTTTTTTGGCTTTTATGACGAAAAACCAATGAGACGCTGTTAACTTTCAAATGTTTCACATGGATACATTGTAACGAATGCGTTGAATCATTGACGACATGTGAGTAGTGTAGTGAAAAGTTTAATTCAAATGAATGCTTTCAGTGAACTTCGCCGAGTCTTTTGCAGGTACCGATCCTGGTGGTTTCAACAACAGTGTTGCTGAACAGCAGGTGTGCAGTGAATTGCTTTACATGATATATTTAATTGCCTCTAAATTTTTGCAAGCCTGGGGAGCAATTGGAGGTAGCACTCTAGGGACCTAATTCAGGTAGTTTAGGTGTCTTGTTTTAGGCTAGACTTCAATCTGGTCAGGACTTAACAGTGTAGTAGGGAAACAGTTCATTCTATACAAACTGGCTTCTTGTGTGTTTGGATTTTGGCCAGAAATTCTCAAACTATCACGTGCTTTGACTTTGAACTGCAATTGTCGCGTGTGCAAAATATAAATCAAACACCCACCTAATACTCATGCTTCTCAGTTTTCTCCTTTGGAAAATGTGAAAGTCGGTTTTGGAGGCTCTAAACGAGAATTCAAACACTTCATAACATGTTTGTATACATGTTATATCCATATTTCACTCGTTACAAAGCACTGTTATGCGAGAAGCATCGATTTCTAGCTGAGTAAAATGTCGTTTAATGAGTCCCAAACTGAAAAACTAACGTAATAAGTCAGTGGATGATAATTCATTAAAAAAGCATTAAACTGATTCAATCTCAGAAGTTACAATGGATAATAACTTGTTCATAATTTACTTATGACTTGTCAAATTTTGTTTTAGATTCTCTGGGATAATGAATTTTAGGGTGGGAACCTCTGTATTGGTCACTCCTTTTTTGATAAACATCACTTGTGATTTTTACGGGATTTTATGTATGTGGCTTATTATTTTCACTTGAAAAGATTGTGATCTAAGGTCCTTCTCATAATTTTTTTAATGTATCAGGCTGTCTTGGAAACTGTTGCCAGAGTTATGCCCAAGAAAAATGAAAGCAAAGAAGAAAAGTGTGCACCTCTTTCTTCTAAAAGTCAAATAATTTTTCTGAAAAAGGGTACCGAGTTTTAAAAATTTAATGCAAAGGCCTTTACTATGAACCATAACATTTGTTAAGTTTTTTATCAGGCCATTTCAGTTCCACGATGTTTTCAACTTAGACAATGAGAATAGAGCAGACGATATGCCAACTTTAATTGATCGGAAGGTATGTCTATTCAAGCGGTTGAAGTTTTTCAAACATTGAAATAATTTCTGTTACACCCATATCATTACAATATGCATGAAAAACTCAATTCTACCAATCTTGTCAGAAGTTGATTTAATTTTTTGTAATTTTCCAATTGTTTCAACTACAGGACAATGTCTTTATCATATCCAATCCCAAGTCAAAGTATCCAGTTCTTCAATTAGACTTGAGGTTTACTTACTGTTCGTATTTTTTCTCTCTTTTTCTAATAACATTATATATATGAGTGCTTGCAACTACTAACTAGTTAGGTTGCTCATCCTTTTTATGCCATATTTTCAGATTGATATCAGATCTTGTGGTTGTCATTGTGTCTGCAACCTGTGGTGGCATTGCCTTTGCTTCTGCTGGACAACCAGTTTGATTACAAACCTTGCTTTATGGTTTTCAGTAGATATCTCTATGATATATCTCCAAAAAGTAATCCATACATACAAATTTGCAGGTGATGACTGGATATCTGCTAGCAGGATCAATCATTGGACCAGGAGGTTTGAGTTTTGTTAGTGAAATGGTTCAAGTATGTCGCCTTTATAGTTCTTTTGTCATGTACACTAATATCCCCCTCCCTTCTTTTAGCTAGCCACATTTGTAACAAAAATAAAATCATTGATTGAATGGAATCACGATGTGTGATGGATACTCTCTTTCTAGAAGACATTGAAATGAAGTGATGATCGAATGTCATCTATTTTTTCTGCTAGTAATCTTGCATATTGCTTCCACTCCTTGCAGGTTGAGACAGTTGCTCAATTTGGTGTCATCTTTTTGCTCTTTGCATTGGGCTTAGAGTTTTCAGCAACGAAGGTTGGCTTGTACACTCACTATTTCTTTTAGGTTGAACTTGTATATTTTTATCTCAGCCATACTTACCATATATATATATATATATATATATATATATATATATATATATATATATATATATATATATATATATTTCTTTTTATGTTTGCAGCTTCGAGTTGTTCGAGCGGTGGCTATCCTTGGAGGCCTACTCCAAATTTTCTTATTTATGTGCTTGTGTGGAATAACAGCTTCGGTATGCATTTTACTTCTAGAAATATTAATTACAAAAAACATTTCCACTTTGATGTAAATAAATTCCTCATAAATGCACCTAAATCCTGCCTGCAGTTATGTGGTGGTAAATCATCTGAAGGAATATTTGTAGGTGCATTTCTATCCATGTCTTCAACAGCTGTGGTAATTTCCTGTCCTCACTGGAACGTGATTGTTATGTTGTTTAATATTTAACCACAGGCGTATAGTGTTTAAGTAACCTAAGGCTGTACTTCTATAATTGCAACAAACTATTGTAATCATTTCTTGGTTGCTATTGGGTTAGATTTGATGGTGTTCATATTTCTATATTCTACACAACTGTCAGTTTTTCAGCTAAGTGTTAATTATTGGTGGACAGTAGAAAATATGAGGAATAAAGGTTTTCTTTTTGGAAGATGGTGGTCCTTAGGGGAAAAAGTGTTACAATAGGCTTCAGTATCAGATTAAATCCAGCAAAACTTTAAGGACAAAATAGTTGCCTTTAGTGAAGCAGAATAGATTATTTGATCATATGATAGTCATATCTCATAGACAGTGGCATAAGAGCTAGAGAAAAATTAACTAATGAATTGATAAAAGCTTTTTAATTGTTTGGTGAATTTAAGATGTATATGTTCATTGGGATTGTTAAGTTGGAGAGGATTGCTTGCATTTCCAACTGTCCTTTTACCCTTACGTGTGGTATGTTATCATGTTTGGGGCTTCTATATCATGCTTTTTTTGTCATTTTCTTAAAGGAATATTGATTAATGATATGAATAGATTAGTTGTTGCATTGTCTCTGTGGCTCTTTTTTTCCTTTTGTATAATGAGAATCTATCGTTTGTATTGTCTTTCTTTCGCCTATAGTAGGATTCATTGCATCAAGAAAAGAATGAAGATCATTGGTAGAATGTTATGAAGGAAACAGTTCTATCTAGTGTTTGATTGAGGGGAAATTCTTATTTGAGGGGAAATTCTTATGCAATACTCTAGTTGTTGTATTGAGTAGTTGAGCGGATTTTTCTTGATGAAAAAACTAAAATGCTAAGCTCTTGCTGTGATCACTTCTTTTCTAGATGTTATCAAACTTCTTTGGTGTCACTTCTATACAATGCATTAACTTAAAATATATTATTTCCTCAGCTGAGAACAAGGAAGATTCGTACGTACTGCTTGAGTGTTTCAAAAAACACCGAGCAGAATATCATATATATCCACAATCTGTTGTTATTTTCACTGATATAGGAAAAAAAAGTACAACCTAAGGTTACCGATTTAGGATTATACGTACTAATGCTGGTAGAAGTAGTAGGGAACAAAAAAAGCTTTTCTGGCATATGGAAAGCAGATTTTCTAAGTTGTTATTTACTTTAAATTTGTTTTTTTTTCCTTCTTTGATCCCCAGGTCTTGAAATTCTTAATGGAAAGGAATAGCGTCAATGCCCTTCATGGTCAGGTTACAATTGGAACTCTGATACTGCAGGTATGTACTGTAATTTTTGTGTTAATGAATGCACATGAATGACTGAAACATTGCTACTGCTACTTGTGCAAAAAGAGTGGAGAGGCTATGAATGACCCTGATATTCCTTGTTAAGACTTTTCTTCTCACATTTGTCTTCTTGTGAAATGTTTGAAATTGTTGGTTCTTTTCAGGATTGTGCCGTTGGTTTGCTCTTTGCACTGCTTCCTGTTTTGGGTGGAACATCAGGTGTTCTTCAAGGAGTAGTATCCATGGCTAAGTCGTAAGTTAATTGTAGGATGAATTGTTCATCATTTGTCTTCTCTCTCCATAGTTTATGAAATATATGATAAATGATATTAAACCCCAAGGTTCTCCAAGCAGCAACATAATATTCTCATTGTGTCTTTCCATTGCGTCCAATTCAACATATATTTTGTGATCCATGAAGGATATTCTGCTCATAGTTTTTATTCTTTTCTTGTTACGAGAGTTAAAGATGAAGATGCAAGTGAATTAAGAAATTTTGGTGTGCGAGACCAGTCGGCCACTTCTTACCAGTATTGATCATGATACGTTAACATAAAGTTCTACTACACTTATTGAATGTCTCAAAATGTAAATTTATAAAGAGAAACATGGTGGTGCATAAATTTTAATCTCACTATTGTCTACAGTGATAAAGTTATTTTAAAAATCTTTTGTAAAAAAAATAATTATAATTATAAGAAGGAGCTACAAGAAAGGAGTTCATATAAAATAGTACACAAAATTCTACCCTATCAAAGGCAAAACAACAAAATAGAAAGAAGAAAGCAAACTCATGAATAGAATAAAGCTTTTTGTTCATCTTGCATTCTTGAGATGAAGACTTCTTTGGTGATACCATGAGACGAGGCCCAGATGAATGTCATAAAAAATCTTATTCCTATTCCATAAACAATCTAAATTAAAGTAAAAGACTTATACGTACAAGTATTATTCTTGCATAATTATATAACATATACTCCGTTTCATTGTTGAATGTTGTAAGACAGTTAACTTCACTTGATGTGCTGATGATATTAACTTTCTTCGTCGTACTTGGTTGTATTTTTTTTCTGTCATTTATTCCTACTGGTTTACTAATTCTGTTATTTCAGATTGGTGACCTTAATTGCATTTTTGGCCATTTTGACAATATTATCTCGTACTTGTGTACCATGGTTCCTTAAGCTAATGATAAGTTTATCCTCTCAGGTGAAGATAGATCTTTTTCTCTGTTCTTAAATGTTTGTTTGTGCATTAGGTTTTATGTATTTTTTTTTTCTGTGCAGACGAATGAACTTTATCAATTGGCATCAGTGGCTTTCTGCCTACTTGTTGCTTGGGTGTGTATCAAATCTCAATCTTTCATTTCTTGCCAAACCTTGTCATCTTAGTTGTCTGTTTTATCATCTATAATGTATAATACTCTTAATCTTGGATGAGTCTGTGGTTGTTTTCCATTGACGAGTAATATTCACCAAACTTTATTTCCCTAAATCCAAGGGGTTGCTTAAATGCATGTATGCCTACCAAGTCTCTCAGTTGGCAGAGTTGTTGTAAACTCCCTAGTACCTATGTTCACTTCCTTTGAATAAAGACAATGTATGCATGTCTGACTTATTTATACATAACATTTACAATGCCCGAACAACATGTGTGCCTTCAACAAAGTGTTTTAATATTTGTTGTTTCTTTTCAGTGTAGTGATAAGCTGGGTTTAAGTCTTGAACTAGGTTCCTTTGCTGCGGGAGTGATGATATCAACAACAGATCTTGGTCAGCATACACTTGAACAAGTAAGAAATAATTCTAGGGTCTGTTCTTTGTAGTGACTAGTTTTACTATGTTCTTGGATGTAAACTTGTGTTTTAAGGATGCTTTTATATTATGCTTTTATGTTATGCTTGATACCCAGTATTCATTATGTTCTTTTTTTTTCTTGGGTACATGTTAAGCGTGTTTAGTGGAATGAGGATGCTTTTATATTATACTTGATACAACTTTGTATTTTCATCACGGATTCATGTAAGGTGGTGGCACCCAAATGAATTTTAGGAAACCTTCTTGAAGCATATATATGTTTTGAGATGACTCATGTTTTGCTATAGTTTTGAGCTTACTCAAGGTTGTTAATATTTAGGTTGAGCCAATTCGCAATTTTTTTGCTGCTCTGTTCTTGGCCAGCATTGGGATGCTTATACATGTCCATTTCCTTTGGAATCATGTTGACATTTTACTGGCAGCTGTTATATTGGTGATCATTATAAAAACAATTGTAGCTGCATCTGTTGTTAAGGGGTTTGGATACAGCAACAAGACTTCGCTTCTTGTAAGATTTGTCATCAATTAATACAATTACGTCTGTCTGTTGATTACGTCATACATTTCATTGACGGAAGAGCCTTAGGTTATTCCACATGCGTAGGTTGGGATGTCCCTGGCACAAATTGGGGAATTTTCCTTTGTTCTTCTCAGCCGTGCTTCAAATCTTCATTTAGTTGAGGTATGTACTTCATTTCAAGACAATCATTTCAGCTACTTTGTTTCTATGAAGACTGCAATTTATCTTTCTGCATTGTAGGAAGCAATTTATAAATAAAGGAAATATTTTTATTTAAAAAAAAAATTCAGTTTTCTGGCAGTGCTTATTATCATTTGAAATGTGAATGTAATTGCATTGTTTCTGCAGTTAATTTAAATATATGAACTGAATGTCTGATTCCTACTGCAGGGAAAGTTGTATCTATTGCTCCTGGGAACAACAGCTCTTAGTTTGGTACGCGTGCACTATTTTATAGAATAACAATGTTGCTCCCACTGGTCCTTTTTATATCTAGTAAACTAGTAATTATCGGATCACACAACAATGTTGAAATACTGGTGTTTTAACAATCTTGGTGGGGGTTACTTTATGGATTCGAACAAGCATTTACTAAACATCACTAGAGTTTTGTTTTATCATGATAAATTCATGGTCTTAATACACAGGATAGGGATTAGGTATCTATATCCATTATGATTCGGTTACAAGTTACTCCTACTTTGGCAAAGTATTGTTTCAAGCCCCCGAACCGAAACCGCGTTGTTTTTTTGGTAGATAAATTCTGTTTGTTGATCATCTTTATTTTAACTAAGCAGGGGATTACTAGTAAATGTGATTGAAGTTTAAGAAGTTATCACTAGTAAAAACATTGGGCCTTCCTACGCAAAATTATTGTGCCAGTTTTTGAATGCTATAGCCAGTTTTATGTGTAATCCTTGCATGTTTTTAGTATTATGTTCACAACTATTTGTGGAGATTTTGAAGCTTACACAAACAGAAATAGTGCAGGTGACTACACCTTTACTCTTCAAGCTAATTCCAGCAGTTGTGCATCTTGGGGCATTGTTGCGGTGGTTCCCTCCTGATAGTTCAACTGAGGTATCTTATAGCTTTAATAATTGACAAATGATATAAAAATTTATAAGTTTTTGTTGCTTCAATTTCTAAAAGATCCTGACTTTTGAATGACTTCATTCTCAGATTGCATTTAAAGGGGACAGCTTTCGTGTAGACAGTGCTAAGCGTATTACTTTGATGGTTCAAGGCTCTCATGATTCGTGATATTCACATTTATTATGAAGCAGAAATGAAATTTGCGGGCTTTAATTGACGGCTTCTCAATACTACGGGAGGACAAGTGCTAAAAACAATATAAATAAGGTTTACTAAATGAAAGAGTTTTCCTTTGCAAAATACTTTATATACTCTCTGCTTTCAGAACACGCACTGGAATAGTAAGAGTAAATGACAAAAGTATGCCAAGGGAGCCAGGAGTTTCAACCGGATACAGCAACTAACCTAGTAATTGGGGCCATGTTATTAACTTGAATGGCCTGTTGTGTATAAAGTAATATGTAGTTGCAGTTAGTGTATTTCATTTTAGATACAATCCTCTTGAATTTTTTTCCCTTACTTTTCCCCTTTATTTTATTCAAAAAATTTTGGGTTGATTAAGTTTGGAATGTGTAATTTCCCTGTACAAGTTTTAGACTCAAGGCAGTCATCAAGGTAAAATGTACCATGTCAATAACTTTTGAAATTATAATGGAAGATAATTTGATTTGCCATTCATTTCTTGTAATTCTTTACTAAATACGTGAAATGTGTCGTTTGTGGCAAACAAGCTTCACCGGTTACTGAGTAACCTGAAATATCTGTCCGTCATCACCGCCCAAGAAACCGCTGGTTTTCTTGAGTCAACTAGCAACCGTTTGAAGTTTCCAATTGCAAAAGGTCGTTGGATGGTGTTTGTCTATATTATCTAGAAAAAAGCTCAATTTTTAAAAAAAGAAAATACAACAGAAGAGAGGATCAGTGATGGTATAAAAAATTAGCAGTGTATAAGTATTACTTTTCCGCACTTAAATTTTAGTAAGTGGCTTTTGGTTTCGTAGACTGAAGCTAGCATATCTTAGGCTCGCATTTTTATTTTGGAAATCATTCATGTCTCTGTTACTTGATTGTTTTAGAAGCTATTTCTATTGAGTAATTATTTTCTTATCGATGAATGCTTTTTATAAGGAAATTGGTTAAGAATTTCTGTTTGTACCAAAGTTTAGAATTTTTCTTTAAAGTTCTATGCAATGTTAATTAAAAAGTTTTCCTTCATTCATGATATACAGTATTACTTTGAAAATAGTCGCTGGAAAAAAAAAATATAAAATACATAATGGTTTCTCTTAATTTTAATCCGGCTGAATAAGACACACAAGTAAATATGATAAAATAAGAGGATATGTGGTGTATGTAGGAGTAGATGTTTGGGTTCTCTGTGTATAGAAATGCATTTATCTTCCAGTACGTGGTGATAAACCCACACAGGGACAATCATAGCATGGGTAACCAACCAGCCATTCATTATATGTACCTGATTGAAATTTTACAGACATGACAAAACGCATTGCAGGAACTTTAACAAAGCCAGAAGGGGTTTGGTTTGATGTTTTTGGCATCTGATGCATTTGTTCATCATTTAAGCACAAGCATGTGCTGTCATATCATCGGTCTAAGAATGAATGGTGGCAAGCCCGATAACGTTGGTCTCTTCCAAATCCAATCACTATTCAGCAGGTTTACTTGTTCCACATTTTTGCTCATTCACCATTCATCATCAACCAAAAGGGAATCCTCAGTGGTCCCCTTCATTTATTTCCATATTTTAACAAAATCATGAACCAGAGGATCCCTCCCATTGGCTACCTTCTTTCACAATAACAAATCCTTACAATGCATTTTCTTTTTAATATCTTCATATTTCAACTACATCATCAATTTTACATCATAAATTCAAATAATTTCTGTGAAGAATTGAGTTTTTTTTATGTGTTTTGGTGATAATTTTGGGGACCGAAAGAACTAATCTCGATGACGTAGTTTTCTCACTTTCTAATCGCCTTGGATCTTGACCGTACGCTTCGCTTTAAGCTTGACTGTCCGGTGATCTTCAAGCTTTGGCCGAGGGGGGAAGGTACCTCAAAAGGCACTCCGACGATGTTCCTCAATCCTAAGCAGCGTAGTGCTTAGTCTGAGAAAGTAATTGGGAGAATGGCAAAGTGATTATAGGAGAGAGTATGCTTAGCCCTTTATTTATAGGCTTTGGATTGATATAAGATTAGTAGAATATAAAATAAGATATAAACAAACATAGGATATGACTTAATATATTTCTGTTTGGATATGATTTGATAATATCCCTGTTTGGATATGATTTGATGATATCTCTGTTTGGATATTATTTGACGATATTTCTGTTTGGATATCATTCACGTTTGTGATGCGATGGGCCTTGAGTCCAATAAGAATTGATCCAATTTGATAAAGTCCAACCTGTTTGGCAAGTGTGGCCGTTCGGTGTAACCGACCGTCAGAGAGAAATAGTACCGTGCATTTTACTTTTTACGGTATATATAGGTGATATTTTGTGACGTTCCTGGTATCTAACTTAATGGTATGTGGTAATTAGCTAGGCCATGAGTGGCATAATTGCATATTCAAAAATGATATTGACAGAAGGAGGAAAGAGGTAGGCGTCTATGGAGAACATGGCAGCATTTATTTTGCCCAAAGGAAAAAGGTGGTCCTTCAATGATATTCCTTTATCCATGTCATGCTTATCAATGTTGAAGATAATTCCACAACCATGTTTTTCTTACGGAGCTTATCTTACTTTTCCTTTGTACCCATTACCATAATTTTATTAATTTAAACACTGATTTTACATTTTAATAATAAGTTTGTTTTCTTTTGTTACTATCAATATGTACAAATTTAAAAATGCATATCGAAAATCTCGTATAAACTTATGACCTTTTTTTGGTAGGGTCATCCTTTTCATGATAAACTTCATATAATGCAACCATTTTCGGTCAGTTTAAATATAAGATGCATTTTGAAACAAATAAATAATTTTTATTTAAAATCTTAATATACAAAATTATCAGAATAATTTTATAAAATTTAATAATTCGATTGGTTAAAATGCATTTCACACACAATTAATTACTAAAGTAAATGCTAAGCATCCTATCTATGTAATGGCTAAGAAAATCAAAGTAAAAAACAAAAAAGCATTTATTAAAAAAACATTTGCTGTTTAAAAAATTATACAGGCGCAGACCTAAAAGTTCAAGAATTCAAGATTCAAGAAGCGCGTTAACAACTCCAATAATACTTTCATAGGAACTTCACCACAATTACGCCATTCAACATGAAGCTTCTCTCACTTAACCTCTATAATCAAATTATTCATGACGCCAGTTTCTCAAATTTTTTGCTACTGATATTCTCATTATTTATCAATATATACATAATAATATTATTGAATTGTATTACAATATTTCCTTTGTTATGATTTATAAATAAATCTAGAGTGCAGACAGATGAAATTGAAGGGAAAAAGTGCTTCCACAGAATTTAATTAAGAAACACGATGGCATCTTTGACGCAACGCCTCGTGAATGGATGTTTACAAAAAAAGCAAAAATTAATATCAGCTTTCAGGACATAAAGAAAGTCCCAGAAGGGTTTGTTTGGCATATATTATCTGCAGAATCTTGTGGACGCGCTTTTATTTCCCTTATTTCCTTATCCTCACATCTATAATCAACACGAGTATATATATACGATGATATTCTTCACTTTCTACTCACGGAATAATATACATTCTATATCATCAAGGATATTGTACGAGAGTAATATTCATCATATGATTAAAAAGTTAATTAAACCATCTAATCTTTGATTGATTCGTTTTACCAAGTAGTTTACACTTTCCTATCAAAGTATAAAACCAAGAAAAAACATATCTGCTTGACAATAACATCAAAAACGAGAAAGTCAGCTGGATACAACAATTGTTTGTTAGAAAGGTTAATGAGAGTCATGATGGGAAAGTCTCACTCTACACGTAAGATGATCCAAACAAATAATTTTACTTTTCAATCCATTATAAATAATTGACTTTGGATTAATTACAAATAATAAAAATCGACAATAAGATATAACTTACCTAAAAATAAAATCTCCTTATTCTATCATAAAATAATATTCTACCTAATAAATACAAAATCATAACTACTCATTTCTCTTTTATCTCTATCAAATCAAACCAAATATTACTATATCCAAACCTAATAAAATAATAAATCTTTAAAATTTAAGTTTATCTCAATACATGCCTATCGTATAAGCAATTTCTGTGAAGTGAAAAAACATGAAATTATGAATCTGCAAAAAGTAATGGAAATGAAAGGAGATGGAAAATAGTGTTGTTGATTTGTTTTGGTAAATTTATGGCGGAGAAGGGTGGTATGAGTGAAGACAAAAATGTCTGTGTTGATGTGGGGGGCCATTGGTTTGTTCTGAAAAGCATGAGTCTCTTTCTGCACATCGACATCATTTTGAATGTGAGAGGAAGCATATGGTATATGGTGCCAATGCTGGTATCTTGGGGTATATATATATAGATAATGTGCATGAAAGGGATTGCCCTTCTGGTCACTTCCAAACATGTTAATTGCTCATCACATCACCAAAAAAAGTTGTTACTCATTAATTGTACTCAGAATTACACAAAAGAAGTTGCTAGAAGAAAAAGGCTTCACCAATGAATGCGTACGAATTCTTCATCAGATCTTAAGCACTTTTTGCTACTACTGAATTTCAAGTTATTCATTACTCTTACTTTTCTGATTTTGTTATATTATGAAAAATTAAGATAATCTTACTGGTGTGTCACCGAAATTTCTCTTGCAATATGCAGCAGTGAAAGACTCTAAAACTTTGACATAGTGTCGAAGAAATCTGAAATATTTACAGAATGGGTGTGATCTGTTGTCAAATGTCAAACACTGAAAACTACTGATTAACAACTTAGTCTTCAAATTGCAGTGCAATGCACGTTCTACTTTTCTTCTGTTTATATATATATATATATATATATATATAAAATTGTTTCGGATATGAAAGTAGAGCTCAACAATATAGAAATAATGTCTAACTTAAGGTGTTCAATTGTTATTCGGTAAAAACGTTTGATAAATCAGAAAGTTATATGTAGAAGATATTTTACACTGCCTCAGTCAAAATTCGGCTTCCGTATTTATTGATTTTAAAATAAGTTTTATTAGCCACAATCTAATTATTATGATGATTTAATTAATAATAGTTATAATTTGTCTTAAATTAAACAGAGTTAACACTAATCTCTTTATGGATTGACTGTTTTGATTCTGTCTCTTAATCATACTATTACAATAAAATAGTCCGTTCAGTCTATAATATGACCTCTCATACGTTAGAATACAATTATATTTATGGATATTATTTAACGAGATAAATTGATAAATAATATCACAATAACTTTGTTTAGATTCGATTTGAATAAAAGTGTAAAAAAAGTTGAATCAAATTCGACGGGGGTTAATTAGTTTGGTTTCATTAAAAAAATTAATTGATTCACTAAAAAGTTGTTTTAAGGATATCTTGTAAAAACATCAAATGCTATATTAAAAAAAAATACAAATCCGTATTTTTTTTATCTAAATTTTGAATTTTCTGTATTTTCAAGATAAAATATGAATTACACGTCGAATGTTATTAATGAGCAAAAGAGAATATTTATTTAAGAATATCTTGTTTGCCGTGCTTTAACTGATGTTAACACGAGTGAAGATGATGAGTTCTTTTTTTTTTTATAAGAATTAGAAAAACTGTAATATGCCGTACTTATTCTTTTTAGGTCAACCTTTTTCTATCTTAATCAGTAACAATTATGGTTTTTTTTTTTTCTGGAATTTTTAGCTAATATGATATTTCTTTCCATTTCGCACATCACTATATTTACAAGGAAAAAGTTGTGTCATGTGTCATCTCTTTTGTCTGATCTATATCAGGATATAATCTGCAATATTGAGTTTTGAGGTGTTCCTTTTAATTCCATTGATGTTCTTGAATTTCTAGCTTCTCTTTATTTATCTCTTCTAATTTACTTATATAACTCAAAATGAGGTTGATAAGTACTCCTTGCTTATAAAGCAATGATCCAAAAGTGTTTGATATTTCTGACATTTTAGCTTCCTGTGCTTAATTAGTGATTCTTTTCTTTCACTGAGTTCTTTTCTTAACAAACATTAGGGATATTCTTGATAATGGTTTGGAGTGAAAGTGTTTAATTTAATTAAGCAAAAAGACAGAAGAAAAACTTACTTATTAAAGTCTAAACACTATTAAGCAAACTAATTCGATGTGAATGATCTCATCACGTAGCCTAATGACTATAACACTTGCTCGAATTTGGATTCCACATAGATTTTATTTGCATATATATATATATATATATATATATATATATATATATATGTGGTATAATTTTAGTCAACTATTATATATATATATCTTGAAGGGATCTGATTATTCCATAGATAATAACGAGTATGACTAGAATTGCTGCAAAGAACAATGTGTTTCTTTGACCATATGATGTTCTTGGACATGAGTTGACACTTGAGAACAGATAAAAGGGTACATCAATTCCTGAGAGAATTTTTATATGTATTTATATAACACATGAGTGATGAAGTCATACTAATTGTCCCAAGCAGGAACGAAGAGTAAGCTCCAGATTAGGAACTTGATGAGGGCAATTATCAAGCTTTTCTTGCTTCTTATAATCCGATTTCGTTTCTTGTTGAAAGTAGGTTATGCGCCCTAGCAACGACAAAGTGGCATCACTATTCTTAACTTCACATTTCGAATCATCTTTTTTATGATAAGCCGAAACTGAATTACAACCTCCTACGTTGTTGCTACCCACCTGCTGATTCAACGACAAAGTACAAGGAAAAGAGAAAAAGTAAATAAATAGCTTTTCAGTGTAAAGAGAAACATAAATCATGGTTAATTTTTTGCATATGTACCACGTCAAACAGACTTGAACGTCGCTTCTTCTTATCTATAGTTGCCAATCTAAGAAAGTACTTCTGAGCATGGCTTGCCACTTGTGTTGGAGTTCTTGTGGTCACAAAGTTTCTGGAGATTCCCCTCCAATCACCCTTTCCCAGCTTCTCCAGTCCGACAAGGAATATTCTGTGTTCCTCTTCTGTCCATGGCACTCCTGATAGATATGCATAACACCAATGTTAGGTATTATTCGATGAAATGGTAGATACTATGTAGATAAGAATCAAGGAAAAGTAGTCTAAAAGATATTCCAGGAAGGTTGGAAAGATGAAAAAACATGATTGAAAGAAGAAAGAAACATAATGATATATATACCTTTCTTCCTCTCTTGAACTCGACCTATGAGACCATCTGATAGATACCCAAAAGAGGTTCGGTCAGAGTTTTCATCGATGGTTATTCTTGAAGAAGAAAATGAGGAAGATGATGAAGAGGGTAAGGAGTCCATGCTGAAGCTTTTCTTGATGGTAACACAAGTGTCTAATTGCACGCCAAAGAGACGAAGTCCAACGAAAGAAGAGCCTCTCAAAGATGTGCAGGTCCTTGAATTATGCCCTATAATTCCACAATGCGAGCACTTCCTCCCCATTTTCCCTTCACCAGATTCAGATTTTCTGAAACCCCTCAAATAAAAAACGAAACTTTATGATGTATATGCATGTAATTAGTGTGTGTATGTTAGAGAGAAAGAAAGAGAGAGCAGAAAAATGGTTTGGTTTGAAGGTATATATGATGATGATGGAGTAATGTGTGGGGTTAATGAAAATGTAGTCACACCCACGAAATTTGATTGGATGGATATAGTTTATTGTTGGATATTTTTACAACTTTTTCCTTATTATAAAAATAAAAATTAAAATAGATAAAAAATCATAAAGATAGGGATACCTTATCTTATTTGGAGCATTTATGTCCTCTGGGACTACACAGGATCCCTCTATCCAACCTTCAACTTATTTTATGATTAATGGATATAATAATATCGTAGCAGAGAGTAATTAATTTATAGAACTCTCTTCATATGGTCTAATTAACTTTAGCATAAAAACATATATATATATATATATATATATATATATATATATATATATATATATATATATATATATATATATATATATATATTCTTCTCTATGTAATTAACTACTTTTTCTTTTAATTTGTTCCATGCATATTCTTGTTCAACACATGAATATTGAATTAGAGTGTAAAAGCAAGACTATCAGGAATTTCTCTTCATTCAATCAAGATTGGTCTTTGTATGACTCAAGAAAATATATATATATATATATATATATATATATATATATATATTTTGTAGGAGAGGAAGACTTTGAAAGTTGTGTCCGTCAACCAAAATTTCATAATTCGAAGGGACTTGCAAAATACATATCAAATTCACACTGGTATTTAAAAACGTGAAGTGAACGTGATGAAATCATAAAACTTCTGACTTTCCAGATAATATATATACACAGATATACAAGATTAAGAGTACAGTAAACTCAACTCATGAATTCGTAAGAGTTTACTTCAAATGAAAAAATTTTATATAAATAATATCTTAATTTAAATATGTCTACAAAATTATATAACTTTAAATAAATAAAATTTATAGATATATAGTTCATAAAAATAAATATTATAATAAAACATAAATACTTGGATTATTGTCATTAATTTTGATACATTTCATTAAATATATAATAAAAAAAGACCAAACGACCTTATTTTTCTTAATTTTTTTCCCTTTCAAGTTCATAGAATCCCTCTAAACTCGTAATTTTACAAGATCCTGCCGATTTCATAATTAATTTTATCGAGTTTATGTAGAAAAGAGTTTACTTCCGAATTAACTCAAAAGTCATGTTTGAGAACGTAAACTCATAAGAATTTAAGAGTTAACTCGAGAGTTTGATAATCATGCACATATATATGATTAGAAACTGAAATGGTGAATTATAAATTATTTACTTCTTCTAAAAGCTTATTGTTTATTTATATAATGAAAATATAATATTTTTTAATAATTTAATTAATTAACTAATTAAATTGGATCAATAATTAGGTTCACTTTAACTTTCGTTTGTTTTTATCCCAACTCATAGATTACGACAAACTTTAAGGTATTTAGACAGTATATTCTTGGTAATACTGTTCAAAGTCAAAACACTAAACCATTTTGTGGGTTGGTCTGTTTATTCAAACATTTGATAGTAAAGTAGTGGATTAATTTCATTGCAAGAGGGTTACATTTTCTTACTTGTTTCATAGTCATAGTTGTAATTGTTATTGTAATGGTTTTGTTTATGTATTTTCGTACAATCAAGCAATTAAAAAACTAAATAAATACAGAAGTTGCAAGAAAAGAAAACATCAAGAAAGAATAACACAGTTACAAGAGTATTTCTAGTCAGATACCAAGTAAATTCGCTTATTAATTAACTATAAAAAAAGTAAGGTAGCTTATTAACTCTTGATTTAATAGTGTTATTTTGTTGATAAATCACTTTTTTTTTTACAAATTAAATTTTAAATAAGTTATTAAATTCATCTCGTTAATTGTCCTACCCTTTAATATCTCTATATTTACTTTTTATTTTCCGTGTAGGATTATTATTGGTATTATCATATAACACCAATTGTTTAAGTTTGTCAATAAGCTCTAATGTCAGAGCATACAGTTACCTAAATTCAAAAGCAGATTAAACACATCACATCAAGAATTACAAATATAAGAACTGCAAAAAAAAAAAAAAAATTAAGAGAAAATTAAGCAATGAACATATCGCTCAAATCAGGGTTTTCTGCCGTTTGAAAAATAACTATGGAGAATTCTCACCTTGAATTGTTTAACTCAACATAAAATAATAAATTCCCTCTATGTTATAAATATAATTTACTAACGATTTTTAATTAATTCCTTTTCTTATTGAGTCAAATATGCTGTTGTCTCATTTAATTTTTTTTCTTTACATTTCTAGTTATTTTCACACATACTTAAATTGGCTAATCTAAACTTAAATTTGAGCTGGACTTTTAAATTTTGGAGTTTGCATTATCATAATGAATAATTGGTATGTCCTATTTTCTATGTTTAGTTCACAAATATAAAATAAGTAAATTTTGTGTTTTTTTTTTTCAAATCATTTTTCATTCTTATCAAATAAGTAAATTTCGGTTTTATTATATATATTTTTATAATCTTCTAAGATCAATTTATAATAGTGCCCCTACCGTAAACTTGTCTCTTACTTGTTTAATTATATTTGAAGTAACTTATGTATTATGTAATCATGAATTAGAGTTTTAAGTGTGTTAATGTCAAGAAATAATAAAATGTGATTCTAAGTCTTGACATAATTAAATATCATACAAGAAAGAAAAAAAAAACTTATAAATATAATATTTAAGATTTTAGATTAAAAATAATATCAATTTCTTTTGTAAATTAACATTTATATAATCACATCCTAATAAATACTATCGAAAAAAAAAAAAAGCTCATCAATTAGAAAATAAACTAAGCCTATGCTTACTATATAATAGTATTAGTAGGTGTGCATTATATAATTAAACTCATGTTTCACGGGCATTATACTTTTTAAGTGATTCTTTTTCGAAAGATAAATCAAATTGTATATTTTATTTAAAAAAAGTGTGGGAGAAGAAAATATATATGCTGTGATAAGAAGAGAGGGAGACAGAAAAAGAAAGTGAAAAGGAATGATAGAAGCATCATGCAAAATCTGTTCTAGCCATGGATATAAGACATTAATTTCTCCATTATTTAGAATGACTGAATAAAGAAGTGATTATTGATGATGACATTCCTAATATATGAATAAAGTTTGGAAATGAAAGCAGAAAAAATGGATAATTAATTATTTACCTTGATGAAGCTAGGTTTTTCCTACTAACCTAGCTAGCCATTTTAATATAATTATTGTAAATGGAGGGTTAAGAAATTGGTAGAATTTGAGTTAAAAGCAAGTTGTAGGTTTCTTTAAGCTTTCAATTCATGAGAAAGACGACACATCCATATATGCTCTCATCTAACTCAGACTCATTTGGCATTATCACACAAAGGAATCTTCTTCAATGTTCTTACCAACCTTAATTATATTTTACAATTTCAACTTCTTCATAACCATCACAAAAAATATTATAATTTATCTCCAATCACCCTCTAAATATTAGTTAATATAGTACCTTTTCATGTGTACTAAATACTACTTTAAGTATTTTTAATGCAAACGATCTATATATTGTTAGATCAATCAATCTCTAAAAGACGAGTGGCTAATTAATTATAGATATTATAGATATTAATTATTTCCACTCACACACTCAAACGCCAAAAGTCATGCATATTCATGTAAGAGTGCGCCACTAGAAAGAGTTGCATCCAATAAGAAAGTGTTTGATGAAAATTTAGTTCATGGTTTCTTGAAGTAGAAAGATCATTTTTTTTTTGCACTATGATTTTGGATGAGTATAATTACTATAGTATATAATTTTAGT
Source organism: Vigna radiata var. radiata (assembly GCF_000741045.1). Taxonomy (NCBI): domain Eukaryota; kingdom Viridiplantae; phylum Streptophyta; class Magnoliopsida; order Fabales; family Fabaceae; genus Vigna; species Vigna radiata. Next base: position 52,749,442 of record NC_028357.1, on the reverse strand, counting down.
GAAAGTACGATTTGCATATAAATAGCTTGTGTTAAATATTATAAAACTATCCAATTCTGAGAATTTCTCCTCTTTTTACCAAATTGGACCATCCACTTGATCATATATATTGGATATGTGGAAAAGGACAACGGCTAAAGAACGGGGTAGGTTATTCCACAGGTCAGAATCAATCAAGGATATTCAGAATATATACGTGAAAATATATACGTGAAAATATTTATCAACAATAATTTCAAATATATAATATATATATATATATATATATAATATTAATAGTATTAATGACATATATACAAAATATTGATAATATTAATGAGATATGAATCAAATTAGAAAAAAAATATATTAACTTTAACCCCTTAAAATATAGGGATTATTTCTTATATGTTTTTTAACTCTCTTTTTTTTCAGTTTTATATAATATAAGATTTAACAAGTGTTTACTTTGACTAGTGACACTAACAAAAATTCTTTAATTCATTCATATAAAAGAAATCTTAAAGCATTAAATGTATAGGTTTTATTCTTTTATATGTTTTTAAACTTTTTCATCTTTGTACAAGATGATATTTAATGTTTATTAAAGTTACAAAAACTTTTATTTTGATAAGTGACACAATGGGAAATTCTTCAATTAATTAACATATAAGAGAATTCTGTTTTACAATTACTTTTTTAAGGATGAAACTAGGACAAAACGAATTTATATAAAAATAAAATAAAAAATCACTTAATTCAAAGTTTTAACAGTAAATCTATAGGTGTACTATATATTATTCATCTTATTTATTTTTATTCAATATTCACTATCAACTCATTTTGAATTTCTACATGTAATTTGTTTTTTTTTTTTTTATATATTTATCTCCAAGTTAAATCCTCTAGTATAGGAATGTAGGGATGAATTTTGATCCTCTCATCCTAAACCAAACAAATCCTTTTCAAGTGTTTTTTACTTTCCCATCCCATCGTCACATTATCTTAAAGAAGTAGTTAGCTTTCCATGAAAACTTTTATAACTAAAATCGCCATTATTTACTTACTTTTTTTCGATCATGACCAACCTTATTATATCTGAGAAAAATATTATAGCAGAACTGTGCCACTTTAGCTGAAAAGATAGATTGCATCACTAAAATATTACAGTACTAGAATGAAGTTTTCAACTTAATAATATCAAATGTTAAAGAACTTTTAGTTATGTAAATCTAAAAATTTCACAAATCGAAGGAAGTATCTCTATATTATATAAATTGGGTTTAGGGTTTATTGTTATTAACTTTGAATTTTGTTGTATTTTTTTCATGTATCCATCAAAAACAAAAAAACAATTCCTAGAGCTAGTTGCATAAGATACATTAGTACTGGTATAGGAGTAGCCCTACCTACAACTTTTAAGCAAATGGTGGCACCACTTGGCGGAGGCGAAGGATCACTGTATGCATACTTTATGTTTGTTAAAATGACAATCATTCAATTTTCTAATACATGATTCCTCCAAGTGGCTTTCTAATTTTCAAAGAGGTACTCTTCCTAGTAATCGCTTTCTGTAAAGTCAAAAGCAACATGGAAAATTTGGCAACAATCATTGTGCAAATGAGGAAACTGAGTCTTCTATTCAGCACTCCCTAATATCAAATTTCCTTCTTATTGCAATCATTTCAATAGTTTATAGCTGCTCAGTTCATCATATCGTTTAATCAGTGAGCAACTATATACATTAATCACCTTCAATAGCATCGAATATAGTTTAAGTGTGTAATTATCANTGAGATACTTCTAATGAATACATGAAATGCACAGTGAGATTCATCTCTCTCTCCTTGCATGGTGCAACACAACTCACTCATCTTTGAAAAAAATAAACACAAAAGAATTGATGAATTTTATATGACGACTGACACACATTGAAAAACATAAAAGAAGGTTAGAAACAGTAATTGTGTCTACTTTTATCTAGGATAAACAATAAAAAAAAAGTGACAACTAAAAGAAGACAAGTTAAAGGTCGTGAGATAAAATAGACCACTGCAATGACAGATTGAAGAACAGTGTAGATAATTAACAGGTCCCCGCGTTCCTTATCATATATATATATCTAATTAACTTTCTACTAATTACAGCTCATTAATTCTAAATTGAGAATTTATCTGTGATAGATATTGATTAGTCCAAAAAGAAACATGGAAACAGGTCTGCATTATTGAGTGGTGAAGTTAACACAGAAATATAGAATGCATATACGTTTACATCTGTTTATTGTTTCCCAAAGATTCCAAACATGTTCCGAGGATTTAATATCAGAAACAGTTCTTTTCTTAATCTATTAATTTGTCACTCTCTTCTAAATAATCAATTATTTGTGTCTGGTTCAATCAATGGAAACGATAAACAAGTAATTTTTGGTATAAAAGATGTTACTGTTTCCCACAACTTACTTGTACAGAAATTGAAAATGTATAAAATCTTTCACACTTTGTATAAGAATAAAAGAATATCAAACTAGAAAAGAAATTCATGAGAGAATTGAAATGGTATATATATAAAGCCAGCTGTTATGAACTGGTGCTAGACCTTCGTTTCATACGTTGTGATTGTCGCATAAAACTAATCAGTGGATCGACCCAGTGATGCACTGTACGGACATTTTTAACACAAAACATCATTTTCTGGCACCAACTTTGCTGTTTGAATGTGGAAGAGCTGCTGAATTATCTTCTTTTAATTTCTTTTTCAATATATATATATAATCATTCTTATTCTTTACAAAAATACCTATCACAATGAGTTAGGTTTCTTGTGTGATTATCAACTATATATATATATATATATATATATATATATATATATATATATATATATATATATATATATATATATATATATATATATATATGTGTTATCTTTGTCATTAGACAGTGTAATCTCGTTTTAAGAAATAATAAACAAAAACTTTGCTCTCACGTTAAAATTCTCGTATCAATTTAGAGTACATGTGTTAAAAGTCTGATATTAATTTAGAGTGTATATATATAAGTATAAATCTCATCATAAACTGATTTTATCAAGACGAAATAAACTTAAGGTATATCTCTTAACATGTTATTAAAGTTCTGGCTGATATTATATTTTTTTTTACAAATTATTTGTTAAGGAAGGGAAAATAATTGCATATTTTCTTTGGTTTTGATGATGTTGAGATCAAAATTAAGCGATTATTCATCTTGGATTTCAGATTTCTACTTCAATGAGAGAATAATTTCTATGCAGATAATTTTAAGTAATTGATAGCTTTTGTTCAGAAGTTAATCTTGGTGATGGGTAAAAACACAGCATATTGTGTAAAAGATAATAGAAAGAAATTAGAGAAAAGTAAAGTAAAAGTGAAAATAATTAGAATAGTATATTATAAAGTGGTTAAGAATTTATTCACAATTGTTTAATTTTTTTATGCGCGTTGTATATAGGATGACATATAAATTGGTATTTGCAAATTTATCTAATTAGTTTTAATGTTTAAAGAAATATTTTAAGTTATTGGACATAAATGTGAATGAGTATAGGTAAAAGAAAGTATATAAATGATTATTTTATTTTTATTTTAAACTATTTTATACTCTAATTTATTTGATACTTTAGTTTACAATTGATATGTTATAATTTTTTTATTATTGATAGTAGAGGGAAAAATACTTTTAAGATGTTTATAATATGATTTTTTTATTTGATTTTTATTTCAATAAAATTTTATTTAATAAATATTTGAATAGTAACTCATCTAAATGTAGATATATCCGTTATTCTATGATAATAAATGACTATGTGATAAAAAGTATCACAACACGATTATAAGTTTTTGCTTTAATTTGATATGGAGGGTTTTGTATAAGTTTCAATAGAAAAGTTTCAACCATAATTATTAACAATTTATTAAGTTATACAAATTGATATATAAATTCTAACAAGATTTTAGTCTAATAATAACTGATGATTATTTATTGGAAGGAAAAAAAATGTGATATACAAACTCAACGGATAAAACCTACAATAAATATTTTTTAGTAAATATACACTAGTATTTGTATTTTAATTGTCTTTTTATTACTCAGAAAAATATAGGTAAGTATATGATAATGCCCACAAGGCTGGTAATTTTGTTTATACATTTTTTAAAATTAACTAATTAAAACATTTATTTTAAAAGTAACAATTAAGAAAAGTTTAAAATTTAATTTTATATATACTTATACTTTTTATTTAAAATTAAAGTATTTTTAGAAAAATGTATTTACTTATGCTTTGCGGTATAATTATTTGGATTTTAATTTTTAAGAATATTAAGTATATTTTATCCTAACATTGTATTATAAAATTTTATTTCAATTATACTTTGAGATTTAAATTGATATTAAAAAATATTTATCTTCAAATACAATTCTCCACTCCATCAAATACACTAAATACTTATGTTCTTATTTATATATAAATGGGTTTGTTTGTGTGTGAGCCACATCCTTCTACTTGGCCCAACTTCAAATGGAGTTGATCCGAGTTAAATTAGCCAGAAGAGTGTTTCATCCTACACCTCCAAGACTTCATCCTGCACCTCCAACTTTTTCAAAAGATTTACTTTTAACTTTAGTAAATATCTTTTTTACTTTTCACTTTCTATTTAAAGTAATCTTACATCTTTACCTTTGTATCTTTTTAACAAAATTTTTATAACTTTATCTTTTATTTATAACTTTATAACTATTTAATTTAATTTAAAAACCAAATATTATTTATTATTTTTTTGTATTTTAATAATTAATAAAATATAATTTTTTTTNCTTTAAATTAAATTATTATTAAATTTTAAATAGAAAATAAAATTTAAGAAAAAGTTATCGGATATACAAATTAATAAATTTGTTTTTTATTTATAATTTATTAATTATTTAATTTAATTTAAAAATTTAATAATATTTAATATATTTTACATTTAAATAACAATTAAAATATAATTTATATTATTGTAGTTGTAATATTAAAAATATTAAAAAAACTAATAATAATTAATATACATAAAATTTTTGGAATCCTATTTTATTAATTTAATATAATTTAGTATATTTATATATATTAAATAAATTTTTATATAATTATTTTTATTTTTATTAATTTTATTTTAATTATTTTGAATTTAGATAAAAAATAAAATTTTAAAAAAAAGGTCATCGGATATTGATGTCCGATAAAATAGTTATCGGATTTCCAATTCTCACAGGAATGTTTTCAAATATTTTTTAATTTATACTTTATTAATTATTTAATTTAATTTAAAANTTTAATATTATTTAATATATTTTATACTTAAATAACTATTAAAATATAATTTATATTATTATAGTACTAATANTAAAAAATTTAAAATAAAAATAATAATAATTAAGAAATATAAAAATTTTGAAATCCTATTTTATTAATTTAATATTNTAATATAATTTAGTATATTTATATATATTAAACCAGTTTTTATATAATTATTTTTNTTTTAACTTTTGTAATGTACGTATTATATAAAAATTAAATCATTATTGAATTTTAAATAAAAAATAAAATTAAAAAAAAAAGGTTATCGGATATTGATATCCGATAACATACTCATCGGATTTCCAAGTCTGATAGTAATGTTTTATTTTAATTATTTTAATTTTAATTTTAGTAATATAATTATTATAATAATATAAATTATATTTTAATAATTATTAAAATATGAAAAAATATTAAATTATATTAGATTTTTAAATTAAATTAAAGANTTATTAAAATATAAATAAAAGACAGTTTTGAAAAAAATTTAAAAATGATACAGAGTTAAAAAATGTAGGATTATTTTGAATAGAAAGAAAAAAAGTAAAAAATATATTTACTAAAGTTAAAAAAGTAAAGTTTTGAAAAAATTAGAAATACAATTAAGTGTTGGAGGTGCAGGATGAAACACCTTACTTTAAATAGAAAGTGAAAAGTAAAAAAAAATATTTACTAAAGTTAAAAATAAATTTTTTAAAAAGTTGGAGGTGTAGGATGAAACCTTTGGAGGTGTAGGATGAAACATCCTGGCCAGAATTTGTTGGTTGAGAAAGAAAATAGATATTGGGCTGGAATGTTGAATTAATATTTATTTTATTTTCTTCCTCAGTTATCTGTCATTATTTTTATGTTAATATTAATAGTAGGGTTCTTGAATAAGATAGAATCATCAAAATTCTTTAACGTTAGTATCGAAATAGAATCATTATAATATGTCTATATATTGTTTAGACAAGTTTTACAATGAATTTTGTTACCTTATTACACGAGTCTAACAATATATATTAGATGAATTTATTCATACACATATTAGATAAGTTTATTAATACACATTAGAAGACTTTATTTATTTTATGATTAGACGAATCTTGCAATATATATTAACTGTGTCTGTCTACATAGTTATTAGACGAATTTAACAATATACATCAGACAAATGTCCACATGCTAATCAAATAAATTAATAATATATATTAGACGAGTTTGTTGATGCATTGATAGAAAACAATATACATTAGATCACTTTATTCATATATTGATTTATATTTTTAGTGAACATATTATATATATTTTTATCTGTCCTTATAATTTTAAAAAGCCTACTATATATTTTTGCATATATTTTATCTTTTTATTTTTAAAAAATCTATTATATATATATATATATATATATATATATATATGGTATAAATTTTTAAACCTATAAATCATTTTCATGTTAATTCTATTCAAAACTTAATTATAAACTTAAAAATATTTATTTATTTTTCTTTAACTTCTATATTTCTTTTAATAAACACACAAACAAACATCACTTAATATATCTATAACTAGTTAATTAATAAATAAAAATAACCAGTCATAGTCTAACATAAACAAAATTTATTATGCATATATAATATTACAATTGATTTTCCCTTATCACTTTATTTTTAAGTATTGACCCAATAGGCGATAGTGAATCTGTATGGCCTAACTCAAACTGAAACTTAAGAAATTTTTTTTTTGGACTGTTGATTATTTACGAATGGGCCTTGTTCTCATCGGAGCCCAATTGGACCCATATAAGGATATCATTCCTTTCCCTCCTCCAACATGTTTTTTTACACACCTTTACTATTAACTGTATATTGTTTTATTTATTTCAATCGCTTTTGAAATATTAATTAAAAATGAAAGATAGTACAACTATCAGAAAGAGTGGTGCAAAAAGTAACCATTGTCTTACTCATATCCATGAGCGCAACTATCAGGACCAAATGTTGAGCCCAAGCCCACTAAGTGAGAAATCTTACCGAACCAGCAACAACAAGAGTAAATAATTGAAAAACGGAAGAGAAAGATTTAACGAAAACTGAAATGTTGTTATGTACAATGAACTAAATAATTAACACCACTTCCAATTACGCTCCTCTCCACAAAATCGAAGATAATATTTACAGCATCGCTAAAAAATCTACGAGAAAAAACTAAGCTTTTTACAAGATAAAATTCAGCTTCAAACTTCTGCATCCTCCACATTGTCCTGAAATTTCTCACAAGACAGTAATGTTGTCATTCTGATTATCCTTGTTCATGTTCGTGTTCTAGTTCTACGCTAATGTTCCTGGGAAATGGAAAATTGGATATGCAATCACAGTAGAATGTCACCTTCCAGCATCCTCAGCACCTACATATAACAAAAGATAAAACGGTGAGAACGAAAAAATGTTAGAGAGAGATGTAATGATTCAAGATGTTAATCGCTTTTCCAACCTGTGACATTCGAGGCCTTAAATGAGGATCTCGTCCAATGCATAAAGAGGAACATTGCAGCATGCGATATACCTCTTGATCAACATAGCAGTTTCTTAAACTCGGATCTACTAGTTTATAAATAGCTTCTTTTTCAAGCAATGGCCGTGCCTGTGCAGCAGATTTCCAGACACAAACATAAATTTTACCTCACTTATAGTTTGATCTTAGTTTGTAAAAAATACTTATTGATTAAAGTAGGTAAAATGCTAAGAAATCAACTTTAAACTTAACTAAATTTTACAAAATCGATTTGTAAAACAAACCAACTTGTAAAGTGAAATTTGTACCCATTTTATCTCGATACTTTAAAAGAAAATGTTACCCATTCACTGAGACATTGTTGGCCTTTGGGGCGATTTATATCCACTGCTTTTCTTCCTGTGATGAGTTCAAGCAGTACTATCCCAAACGAGTACACATCAGCTTTTTCAGTAATTTGACCACTCTGAGCGTATTCTGGCGCCAAATACCTTTAAAGAAGAAAGGTTTTCATCATTATAACCTTTTTTACAACTAATCAAAGGAAAAGGGAGAAAAAAGAAATTGAGTTTCATTTCCCACTACCCAAATGTTCCTATGACTCTGGTTTCCACACCCATGTCTCCATCTGGCTGCCACCTAGCAAGTCCAAAATCTCCCACCTAACATCAATCACGCATAATTTCATATTATAAAACATACCTAATACCATAATAACACTGCTTAGTACATCTCAAAATTGAAGAAAAAAACGTACCAAAGCTTCAAAATCATGAGTTAGAAGGATATTATTGGGCCGCATGTCACGGTGCACAATACAACCCACTCTACATTCTTCATGAAGGTATCTCAAACCACGTGCTGCTCCAACTGCAATCTTTTGTCTTGCAGACCATTCCAGAACATTCTGCTTTCGTCCTGCAAATCCAAATCATCCCTTAAAATTTCATTTTCTCTCATTACTGAAAAGATTATCAAAATGCAGAGGAATTTACTGTAGAGATGAGAATCCAGAGAGCCATTGCAGATGTATTCATAAACCAGCATTCTTCTTCCGTTCTCCACACAGAACCCAATTAGCATCACAACATTGCGATGTTGTGCACAGCTTAAGACCTCAACTTCTGAGCAAAACTCTTTATCTCCTTGAGTGCTGGCTAATTTATACTGTTTCACAGCAATCACTTGTCCGTCATGCAGAACTCCACGGTGTACAGAACCAAAACCACCTTCTGCCAAGAAGTTTGCTTGTGAAAAACCACCGGTGGCAAGCTGCAATTCAGCAAATGTAAACCACCTTGGTGGATTGCCGAACACCGGTGCCTTGTGCTGACAAATGGAGCACAGTGGAGGAGGCCCAGGAGGTGAACCTTTAGCCAGTGAAATTGCTTCTCTAACACTTTTGCTCAAGTTCACGTCAATTTTACAGTTAAGCATTCCCAGTATAGGATCTTCATCCAACTTTGAGAATTTCTGAAGCAAAGCTTCATAGGCAGTGGTCAAAGTCTTGTCGCTGGATCTTTGCACGTTGTCTTCATGCTTTGAGAAATCACCATCCATGCAAATCACATTCGCAATCCATGGCTGAAAATATGAACTCTTGGACGAAATGCTAAGCTTTTCGCTCTCGGAGTCAGACTCAATATCCTCTAGGTTTGTCAGTCCCTCGTGAACGAAGGTGAAACCTCTCCTTTGTCTCTCATAGTTGTCAGAGTGAAAAAATGGGGAAGTAGCAGGATCTGAGCTTGATATTGATGATGTTCCAACATCAGTTGCAGTCAGTGGTGGTGACCCTTGTTCGGGACTGCTAGCAGGAGTAACAGCTGGACCTCTAATTATACCTCCATGTCCACTGTTGTCTTTCAAGCTTCTTCCAAGTTTCAATGAACAACCCATGTTCAGTTCCATCTTAGGTGAACTGTTCAAATTCAAGCGCAGAATCTTTGGCCTAGACCGCTTCATCATTACAATATTGCAATGCAGCTGCTCCATGCAGTATTTCTTTTCATGCTTCAACTTTCTGCAAGTAGACAATCATCTTCGGTCTATGAGTAATTGGGAAAACTTCACAGATTTATCAAGCAACAATGCAGCCTTTAACAAAGAAAGTTAAAAATTACTTGTCCAATATAACCCAGCTTGACTCAACTCTCTTGGCCTCTGCGGCGACACCTCCACATGAAGAACCAGAAAGAATCTTCACTCTGATCTTTATCTGTGTAAATTGTTTGACAGTTTAGGAAAGCAGAACACTAGACATAAAGAAAGAAAGAAAGAATATGCATATATGGAAGTTATTACAATGTTATGTCCCAACCTTCTCTGGATCGTAAAAATCATGGAGTTGAAGCACTAACTGAGAACAGGATTTTGTTATAACTTCTTTCTGATCTGAAGCAGTTCCTAAACTGGATCTCCAATTACTGGAGGCACAGTCGGTGGTAAATCTTGAAAATCCCCATACCCTCTTGCCTGCAAATGCAGAAATTATAGTCAGTTAAGAACCTCGATACAAGAATGAGTAGAACAGGTTTCTGGATTGTTCAGATCTCTAGCAACGCCAAGGTCCTAAAGCCTTACATATTTGAAGGTCCAAAACAGAATTGTGTAGAATGTGCCACCCAATGCCTCATTCTCTGTACTCATCTTCTAGTTTTACTTTTTCTTTAACTCAGTTTTATAAAGCCATTAATGTGAAACTAAACTGAGTAATGTAACTAAGAAAGAGCCAAACCAATCAGATATAAATTAAAAAGGAGAAAAAAGAGAGAATGAAGAAAAGTAAGCAATACTTGAAGAAAGAGCCGGAATGACCACCAACAGCTTAATGCAATCCCCTGGTTGAACAACATGAGTCAAAGCCCACACCAGAGCAGTCCTTGAAATATCTCTGGAAGCTTTAACTGCAACCACAACCACTTTCCCGGTGGTTTCTGAGGTGCCCATCTCTTCTTCATGACGACCCTTTTGGCTGCTCATCTCAAATTCTCAACTTGGTAGGAGAATCAACCACCAAAAGCCATCTGAAACGCTGAATCAGCCAAAATATTGCAACTTTGCACCAATGAACAGTGACAACAAACACCCTCGGAAACCAAGGTCTTCTTCTTTTGTGTTACCCAGAAATGAAAAAAGTAGAAGGCCACACACACACACTTCAAGGCACTTTAGTTAAACAACCTTCCAGTTAAAGCACCCCCAACACAAGTGAAAATCCACGCTTAACAGTGACTCCACTGCTACAGAAGAAAGGACAGTTTTTGTTACATTACATGACATAAAATTACAAACCAGGGATGCCCAATTCACGTTGAGTGCGTGAGACCATGGGAACAGAATCCATTACCCCATCCATCTCTTATTATTTCCATTTTCTTCTGACATATTATGTATTATGATTGAGACAACAAGCGCCTTTGAAAATTGAAATTAAATAAAGGGATCATTTCCAATCAAGTAAGGACAGGAAGAAATGGACAGTTTTTAGGTGAGACTGTAGAGACAAATTCTGTTCACTAATCCCAAAATTGAATGAAAAAGGCCCATCTCATGTTAATCATGTAAACCACCAAAGTTAGTTTCCTTCTTAGAAACCCAAAAAAGTTGAAGCCATTTCCAGTTACCGAAAATTATGAGGATGAAAAAGGTAGTGCAGTGTAAACTATGTCGCTTGAACCGAGGGAAATGGATATTAAAAGTACTAGTAGTATTATACTATGAGCAAATGATCACAAAGGTTTTGCTTAGAAATCACTCTCTATAGTTGTCAAATAGAGTGACATTGATGACACGACATGTGGAATTTTTTTTTTAACTAAGTGGGGAGGTGCCATCTTGTGCAAGTTACAAGGCATTGAACTAACTGAAGTAAGTCTCTTTGAAAATTCCAACTACTGAGATTATTTAATTTAGCAGTATTGAGTTCAAAATTACAGCTCAGTTGAAGTGAATCCCCACTCAACATTTGGCAGAAGAAGGTGCAATAAATACTAAAACATAGAAAGAGCTGAAATGAGAAATATTTAGTAGGGTGTTGCTTTCATGATGGCAATTGGTATTATTAAAGGGAGAAAATCTTTCCTTTGTGAAAGGATGGCCTAAGGCCACCATTGACTCCATTATGCCCACTTTGCTTGGTATACATTTGGTAGGGTCAAGAAGCATTGATGGTTGAATTGAAAGAGTGATGTCATTACAGAGCACTTCATTGTGCATATGCACTGCAGATTTATAACAATGCTTCAAACTTTCTTTCAAGATGGCATAGACAGATAAGACACTAGTTTGGTGAATTCAAGTACATATCTATAATCTATCTAAAAATAAGTAACCTTTAGCAGCAACAATGAGGAACTTGTGTCTTAATATAGGATCAAAGTTCAAGAGGATATCTAATATGTCTATTACATAATAAACATGTGTGTGTAAGTTAGGAATGATTTACATCAAATATTAAACTTAGATAAATTATACTTTTAATAATTTTTTAAATAATTCAAATTTGATGAACCTAATTGTTGAATTTATGTTCTTATTAGTTTGATCAGGATGCAAAATTATTTCAAAGTTTATCATGTTATTTTAAGTTTCAAGTTCCTGGTAAATATGAATATTTTCAATTCATTCTTTATTGATTTTTTTTGTTTATGTAATATTCAAAATTCTATATTTTTCAATTAAGCTCGATTTTTTATTTTATTTTTTGTGATCCAATCATAAAAAAAATCACATGTTATATTAACAACAAAACTAAACACAAAATAACATGTGAAGACAATTAAGTAAGATAATGAGAAGGGATTATTTATTATCATCTCTAGTTTAAAAAAATTAATTAATAAAAACTTAATTAAAAAGTATAACTTCTTTTAAAAATTTAATAGAAACTGAATTAAAAATATCTAAATTTATTAAATTTAAAATTTAATTAAGCCTTCAATATATATATATATATATATATATATATATATAAACTTTTAATAATTAAATAACATATTTATACAAATTTATATTATGTAAAATTTGACTGAGATATCATTAAAAAAATTTGTGAGTTCACTAGATCCTCACTATTTATTATTCACCAGTCCTAACAAAAATACAACAGTACAGTGTTTTCTTTTTCTTTTAGTAAAAAACTTGCAAAGACTTCCAAAAGATGCCAAAAATTAAATAAAGATATCCTGATTTAATTGTAATACACAGGCTGATAGGTAATAATATTATAGCAGGGTGGTAAAGTATATTTATGCTCATCCTTATAAGAGATAGATTCCAACCCATGTGCTGTTAAATAACAACTTTTATTGTCAATTTTCATGCTTGTACTCATACGTATGCTTAAAAATTTATTACACATATATATCAATGTACTATTTTTTATCAAAATAATAAAATAGAATCATCATTTTGATATTAAGTTAATTAAGAAAAATAGCAAAATAAATTAAGCGTGCAATATATTAATTAAAAACCACTTAAAGATATTTCAGAATTAGATTATGGAAGATGACAATATTAGTTCATATTTTTTTAATTAATTTGTATTTATTGCTAGTATAACACTTAATTACATTAATATTCAAAAGGAACTTATCATTTCATTATATCATCCTTTACAATAGCATGAAGTGATATTCATAGTAGATTAAAAGAGTGACAAAATATATTTCTTATAAATTGGATTGAAATGTATGAGCTCATTTCAAAGAAAGTCAAAATAATGATAAATAGTTATGTTTCTCAAATGTTGGACTCTAAAAATAAGGGTACGATGCCCTTAAAGGATATTTCATCCTAATAATCATGCATTGTCCTCAATTTTCAATAAAAATCTTAACTTTTAGTTTGGTATAAACAAGTATATTTTAATTTCATCTCCATTAGTGTTTTTTCAATATTTTTATCACATAAACAAAATAATGAATTTTTATATAGATACCACTAACTCTTAATTTTTAAAAAGATTCTCTCTATTAAATTAAAGTTTAAGTTCTAATAGAAATTTTTACTCATATTTCTTTTAAATTTGGTTGTACTTTACTTTTTCTTTTATAAAGTAATGTTTCGTGCATTAAACATGATAAAATTCAAAATTACACTAATTTTTTTATTGCTTTTTTATCTTCTACTTTTTTTTCCTGCATTTATATATTTTGATACAGGAAAGAGTTGTAAAAAGGGGGTAAATTTTAAAATATATAAATAAAAAAATTAAAAGATTTGTTGAACTATATAAGTTTAAATATTAAATATTCTCTCTGTAATTTACTCTAATTTTATTAGGGGTTAGGTGTAACTAATTGGGTAGTAAGAAATGGCCAAGATTCATGTGGTTTTTATTTTATTTTTGCTGTTGGAAAACATTGAGCAATATTGCATTGCATATGCCATTGTGTGCATGTTAGACATGGTAACGTGGCACAGCTGTTTGAGGTTGTCAGATTTTCTTGCAGCTTATAACAATTCATTTTAGGATAAACTTTCTTTTTATAGAGAAAACAACTTTCAAATTTTGATTCTAGAAAATGTTAACAAATGTCTTAAGGGTAATCATTTTAAAATTAAGGTTTACATATTCGTTTGTTATTTACAATTATACACATTTTTTTATTTTAATATTTTTTTTATTCAATCTATATACAAACGATCTTGGTTTTCTCTTATTTTTCTAATTAAAAGTATTTGGTGACATTTTTAATGTTGACATGGGTTGAAGCATGATTAAGATTCTATATTTGGCTTTTAATTTTAATTTTGATATATGTGTAACGTTTATCTTTCAGTTTATACACAAAAATATATTTGTTTTAATTTCTACATTAGTATTTCAAATTTTGTTCTGATTAATGTTAATGTTGTTAAAAATAGACGTAGTTTATTATAACTTATGGAGTTACGATGGTTGAGAAAGGACAAGTATTTTTTTTTATTAATTTATTTTAAAATATTTTAATCTAAAAATAAAATATATACATTTCAAATATAGATATGTAATTCAAATTGAAATATTAGTGTATAATAGAGTGAAACCATATAGGACTTGTTAAGTTAAGATTGTTCCTACTTTAATATTTGTTAAAAATTATTTTCACTTATATATTTAACGTAGGTTATATCTATTGTTACATTAAGATTTCGATCTTTTCAATATATCATCTAACGTCTATCATGTATGGTGTTTGACATTTTTCATAAATTTAGAATACAAATTAAAATATAAGTTCACATCTAATTTAAATTTACAAAATTAATTATTAAGTACAAATTATATTTATTTGCATATATTACATTTTAATTACATGTCTAGATTATACAAACCAACAAAATTAATTTATAAAATACAATTTTATCTATTTACATAATATATTTTAATTACATCTCTAAATTACATAGAATCTCTGACCACTTGAAGATGCTAAATCGAAATGTACCTGTTTTATATAAAATATGGAATTCTAGCAACATTTATGTTTATTGGTCAAACATAATGGAAATAGTTAAACATGAGAAAATGAAAAAATTCCTTTAATATGTGGTAGTCTATGATTGATTTATTTTAAATATATTTTTTTAAAAAAATAAATTCAAACAGAATGAAATGGTGACACTCTATTATTAAAAATTGTTAAAAAGTATTGTTAAAATATCAATGAAAAAAACGATGGTATAGTTGTGTCACTAAAACTCGTGTATAAGCGGTGAGGACCATGAAACAAAATTTATATATGCTTATATAAAATAGTAACTCTGAACCCCAAATTTATAAGATTCGTACAATGCATAGTGTCATTTCATTAAGAGTGTTGATACTTTGACATCTCTTAAAAAAAACCTAACAACGACTTATATATTATATGACCCTAAATGCTACAATTACAAAAATATCCTTCACCTGTTATATCTGTTCTTAATTATATACTTGTTAAAATATCTTATTGTATTACTCATTTGATGAAACACGTGAATGCATGATAGAATGATAGAAGTCATAGATGTCTTTACTGTACTATTGTACACAGAGTATTAGCATTCATTTCCATCAATCTCGCATTTCACTTTTTGATGATCATGTATCTGGTAAGTATGAACTAGTATTACGGGCATGCTGGATATCCAATTAGGTATAGGATAAAGTGTTGAGAAGTTCTCAGTTCTAACGGTAAGGACTATACTGAGTTATAATGATCTGGTGGTTCGGAAGTGCAAGGCTATACAACCCTGTAATCTCTTACCAGAGTGATTGAGTATCAAACCAAACATTAATCATATTTTGAGTGCTATGATATGTAATATTAACATTGAGTCAAGCTTGAGGTTAGAAGGTCAGTATAATGTTTCTTTTTATGGTTCATTAATAAATCTTTTATGGATTTTGGTTGGGTTCTGTAATAGTTCTCGTTAGTTTTCAGATGAGCTGTTTTTAAAAAAAAAAAAATTAATGATCAAGCACCAAACTGGTCAAACCAACAGTTTGGTTTTTAAAAGAATATCTTTCAGCCATTAGAAAAATGCTGCAACGGTAGAAGAGAGAGAGGAAACACTGTTCCATAACTGTAACGTATTTAGGAGAAAACAAAAACTCTTAAAAGCTTCTGAACTTATTGCCTTATGTTGTTCAATGATCAGATCAATCAGTTAAATATGGGGAACAGTGCATGCACGAAGGGACATGCACTAACAATAATTACTCCTATAGTTTTCCTATCTGCTGGAATATATGAAGAGAAATTCTGTAACTTAGGTGGAGTAAAAAACCCCTTCAAAGAATCACTTCATTCGAGTTTCATGGAGTTATTCCCTTATTGAATCTCTAAGGTGCCAAAGGCTGGAGCATGGGTAACCTACAGGGGAAGGGTGTGAGTATTTATCCTAGCAACTAGTGGGGGTTATTTTGTTGATGAGGTTGAGTAGAATGCTCTCCAACTCCTCCCCATTGCTCCAATCATGAACTTCTGCAGCAACTAATTTTGGGTCACTTTGAATCTGGTTCCAGAGCGGATAATTTTTCCTTGGCATCACAAAATCACCTCCCTTCAGCCTCAAAGTTGGGCAATAATCACCTATTCCATCTCCAAGGTAGATAATTTTTCTTTCATTTCCAGGAAATGAACCTCGAATTTGGGCTATCACTAAACCCTAAGATAGAAAAAAGAAAACAACCAAAGTACATATTTAAAAAACAAAGTTCATTTTTTAAACTAAATTAAATCTTAAAACATATATCTAATCTGAAATAACTACTATCAAATTATCCATCCTCAATATGATAACTGCTATTAGTACAATTTAATTAAAGTTAATGTAAGTTTTCATGCAACAAGTTAATGCTGACCTTGCACATATTGGGAGGGCAGAGGGAACAAGCATGAGGAGACACTGCTGAATCATGAAAGGGAGTGACACGAAGACGTCCTTCATTATCTACAAAACCAGGATTTGTATTAATCTGTGAAAAGCAACCTAATAAACCATGGTGTTCCAGAATGGTCCTAATGGAGAACATATTTGCGTCACTGATTATCCTCAAATCACACCTGCAAATTCAAATATCACGTGTTATATTACAGCAAAGCCAAAATTTAACGATGAAAAACAGAGAAGAGGATTAAATTACCCAAGAGCGTGTGCAGATTTGATGGCTGAAACAATGTTGGGATGCAAGGGGGTTCTTTTAAGGCACTCTGCAATGTGATCGACAGTGATTCCGTTCGAGTGGAGCTCCTCCATGATCCTATCCTGAATCAAATTTCAAATGCGAAAATGAGCATGGAGGGATTCAATTACAGGATTCATGCACGAGTATCAGAGAAAAAGGGTACTGTTACTGTACCATGAGAGAGGTCCAAGGCATGGTTTGCCTGAGTTGGTTGAATAGGTGAGTGAGACCCAACTCAGTGATGATCCATCTGTCACTGTCATCGTCGATTATGGTTCGATCGAAGTCGAAAACCACCGTCGCCGCCACGCTTCCGCCCATTTTAGCCCTTCTCGATCTACCACTGATTAAAAAATGAAGGTGTACTGGTAATAAAATACCCTAAGAAAAGGGTGGGAATTTGTTTCTAAAAAAAAAAAAAACACAATTTAAAAAAAAATAAAAGATAGCAAAACCAACCCAACCTCATTTTGTTTATACAATATCTTCATGGGAAATATCGATCGGAACTTGAATTTGTTTGGACTGAATTTTGACTTAATTAATTTCTAAGTTTAAAAATATTTAATGAAATTAAAATTAGTTTTAAATTATTATATACTAATATTAATATATTGAATGTAACTTAAAATCAATTTATATCAAGAATTTAAGATATTAAATAAATAAGAAATAATAGTAACAATGTTAATGTAATATTAATAATTTAAGGTACTGTAATTATTAAAACAATTTAAATTTAAAAGTATTACTATTGATTAAAATCAATTATTAAAATAAGTTGGTAAATTTATTATTAACGTGAACTTATGTTCATTAATAAGTTTAGTTTATTATCATTAACCATAAATGTATAAATTTATTAATAGGTTGAAATTTAATAATAAATTAAATGAAAATCAATGTTAGAAATAAAACTACTGTTTAAATGATAAGAGAGCTAATTACTTAATATTGTTAATAAAAATATCTGTTTTACATATACAATTATATTTTTTTTTTCATTAACCAACAAGTGAAAAAAATGAGTAGATGATAATTTATTATGATAGTGTAATGTAATTGGTCACATATTTATACTAAAAGTGATAATTATTATTTTGAGTGAAAAAAGAAATCAATATAATAAATGAAGATGATAACCTTATTATGATACAAGTTCATGTGAAATGGTACAAGGATCCAAAGCAGGGGAGTACTTAAATGTGCATAATTTCTTATCTGAAAATAGTGTATTTTATAAATGTTTGAATGATTCCTTACAGAGACATGTTTTCATAGTTTTGAGGACTTTAAATAGCAATACAGGGGTGCCGAGAGTGAGATCCACATGGACTGTGCTCGTAGCTCAAACGGCCCAACATTAAACCATGAAATTGAAGATTGGAAAGCACGAAATGAACAGAAAAGAAGGCACAGCACAACATAAGGTTAAGAGTGAAAGCATAGAGTCAAACAGAGCATCCTTAGTGCTTGCTGCGTCGCAACTTACCGGCGGCGACAGAGAGCTATCTCAGCGATTTCCGATCACTGTACCGTTGATCTTCACAAGGCAACGCTCTTCCCCTCTCGTCTTCTTCTTCCATTACCTCTGATATCTGCACGTGACATACTTTTCCTCGTTCCTTTGCTTTTGTATTTCCTCTTCAGATCTCCTTTTCTCCTCTACCCGATCCTCTTCTCTCTTACTATCATGTCTTTCATTTTCTTCCCTAAATTCAACCACGTTCCATCTATACATGTATAGTCCAACCTTATTTTATTTTATTTATTTGGTCATAATGGGAAATGTTGATAATTTAGGGTTTTAACTTGGTGGCTATATTTTTTTTTCTTTAAGTATCCTGGATTAGTGAAATCAATCCCTTTAAGAGACTGGAATGAAACTGTCATTGCTTGAGTGTTCTTTTTTTTTTTTTTTAATTTGTTGGTATGTACATGGCATAATAATACTTTGATTTGTAGAACATTTTTTCTTTGTGGGACCGGTATATTACTTTGTTGGGATGAGGGACGTTAAACTACTAAACCTTTACGTTTTATGGGATTGAGCTCTTTCTTCCTCTTTTATGTTTATTTATTTAATTAATGTAATATAATTGAAGTTCTACTCATTTGAAATCAGTGATTAGCTCCATCCTAAGCCTTTTTTTAGTTATTTGTAAAACATCGTCTGCAGGGTCAATCCCCCCTAATTTAGGAATAGAAATGGATGAGGCAGCAACATTTAGTGTCAATGGCCATGTCGTGTTCTAGGTATTACCTGAAGATTATGCCTTTAGCTGTTCTTTTCGTTTTATTCTTACTATTACCAGTGTTGGTAGAAGAATTTATGGTATGCAGGGTCTGTTTAAATGGACATCTATGTAATTCATGTCTGAGAAGGGAATAAAAGTTATAAGCTAAAATTGGCTCATGGACGAGATAAAAGTTGTTGTGTAGAGAAGTTAATGTGAGATAATTTCTACAGATTAATTTATGAATAAGCTAGTTTTAGCCTATGAAGAAATTCATTTCATTTTTTCTTTCTTATTTCTAGAAATGGTTTTGAAGAAGTTTATTCAAATAAGTCCTTGAAGTATATCTCTGCCCTTATGCCTTATTCTGACATGATCTTTTCCCTATGGTCTAGGGTTTTGTTATACTTAACTTGAAGACTTTATGGCGTCAAAGTTGCAGCAGCTGCAGTCCAAAGCATGTCAAGCATCTCAATTTGTAGCCAAACACGGAAGTAACTACTACAGGCAATTGTTGGAGCAGAACAAGCAATACATTCAGGAGCCTCCTACAGTAGAGAAATGCAACCTGCTTTCAAAACAATTGTTTTACACCCGTCTTGCTAGGTTATATTTTCTCCAACTACCTCTTTTCCCCCAAATAATGTGTATGTCTGGATTCACTGTATGAAATTCTTTAATTTTATATGATTGCCTGCCATCTTTTATTGACTCAAATAATTTGTTGACACAGTTAAATACACAGGGATGTTTCTCGTCATGTCATGTCTAATGGCTTCTTCCTTCTCCTTTATAGATTAGGGAAAACGTCATGAGTGATTTGGTTGCAAGGTTCTAACCTACTTTATACTGCTGTATCATGTTGGTTTTGCCCTCTTTTGACGGAGTTTTTAAAATATGGACTATGAGATATAAGCTCTCAGTCATCAATATCCTAAATTACAACAAATTTGTAGTTAGTGATCAACTTTTGGATGTTTTCCAGTTTTATGTTGAATGTGGAGGGCTTATTATATCTGGATTGGCTGTGAGGCCATACTTGGAGTTAATGTCTTACGAGTAGTACATGGGAAAAATCTGCATTTTCTTCTGAGTTTGTATACAGAAGAAACTCTTTTGACGGAGTTTCTAAAATATGGACTGAGATATAAGCTCTCAGTCATCAATATCCTAAATTACAACAGATTTGTTGTTAGTGGTCAATTTTTTTGGATATTTACCAGTTTTATGTTGAATGTGGAGGGCTTATTATATCTGGATTGGCTGTGAGGCCATACATGGAGTTAATGTCGGGGAAAAAACTGCATTTTGTTCTGAGTTTGTATACTAAGGAAATGGGGTAAGAGTTACTCTCTTGCATATTTATTATAAAATTCTATTTGACGTAGTTCCTATGATCTCCTGGGTTCAGTCAAGCTACAATTCGAAGCTAATGGGGGCTTATATTGATCATATGGTATAGAATATTGATTATGTTTGGGAAAAAATTGCTTATTTATTGTAAGAGTTGTCCTAAAGATGGAAAAAATAATCAGTTATTCTTCCAAAATAGGCTGAGCAAAAAAAGCACCAAGTCAGTCAACCCATTACCTGGGACTTAGGTTGGATAAGTTCACACCACGTAGGCATGGAAGGTTGATTGTTTGAGTCAATTAGGGTCGGGGAAGCTGACTCTTGAAAAAGGAAATGGACCGTGTATGAAATTTCTTGCTTTTTGCAAGGTTAGGGGTTGGTAGATACTAGAAATGTGCTGGTGATCATGTACCTAAAATCAGTCCTTTCTTAGTACTGAATTTGATTCAGCCCAGAAATCTGTTTAGACCATAGACACGAAAGTTAGTATTGGATCGTAAGGGAAATATGGGGATAGGATGGGTAGGTATTTTGGAAGATAAGGGGTTTGTGTGGAAGAGTCCACCTCGGATAGTCGTGTGTTGGGAAGAAACACCAGAAATATATTCGGTATATAATTTAGTGAATATTAAGGTATGAAGTTATTGACTTTCGACTGACTTTTGGACTGACCATAATTAATGGAATCTCTACATACAAAGTTTACCAAACTACGCATCCCTTTAGCAGCTCTATACATTTGCAGTAAACAATGAGCATTTAGTAAAGTAAATATCTATTACAGTTTAATAATTATTTATCTACATCACATTTTTGGAAACGAAATCTCATTGCTTCAAATTTTTTCTATATGGTGGTCATGCTGATTGACACCTGGTGCTTCTTGTTGATGCGATTTTTACTTTTTTATGCTTAACTTAGTAACCTGATTCGAATTGACACCAAACCTGCCCACAATTGAATGTGCAGCAAAGTTTTATGTGCATTTTTATGACAGACAATAACTGCTTCCAATGGTTTCCAAACCCTTCACTGGGACTTGACTGTTACTTGCTTAAGTAAAATAATGCCAAATACAGATCGCTGTTCTTTACATTCTTGTGACATCTGTACTGAGTTTGTATTGTTCACATTTTGTCTGCCAAGTGCTTCTGGAAGTGTGTAAATTTAGTCCTGATCTTAGATAACTTTTTACGTGACTTTGACTTTATATAAAATTGAAATATTGTTAATTGGAAACTTTTTTATAGGAATTATCTGATTGCCAGTATATGATTTTAAGTGCTTGGTTTAACTGTATGACTTGAATTTAGCACCTCAAAAGGTGCTTGCCATTGTAAGCACCTATAGTTTTTTAACTCTAACTTATTGTTAGTTCTGTGTAATTACATTAACAATTCTGAGCTCTTCTATTTCTGCCCGCATCAATGGGTCAACAACTTGTTACTTGTAGTTTTTATGTTCAAGCCCACTTCTGTCGGGTACTCAGCCAATGCTGCCTCTCGAGCTATGCCATCTATTTGTGAATGTCAATGCTTATGTGGCTGACTTTTATATGTTTTTCAAATCTGGCATGTGTTTCTAATTATGCTAGTTTTCACCACGATCTTTAGTGAATTAGCAAAAGAATGATATAATGAACTCTGAAAACCTGTTCTGCATGCTGTATTGTCTCTATGTAGTAAAGTCTGTTGTATGCCAATTTAATTTTGGGTACCCTTGCTGCTACATGTAAATCTTCAAATCTTTTGCAGTATTCCGGGTCGTACAGAGTCATTCTGGAAGGAACTTGATTATGCCAAGAATTTATGGAAGAACAGGAAAGACCTAAAGGTGGAAGATGCAGGTATTGCTGCTTTGTTCGGCCTGGAATGCTTTGCATGGTTTTGCGCTGGTGAGATTCTTGGAAGGGGATTTACTTTCACCGGTTATTATGTCTGACAATAACCACTTGAAAGTGTAGATTTTATCAGTGCTTATAATATACTCCTAAAGCCAGCTGCTCTGGACATAAACTGGATTATAGCATTCTACAAGGCAATTTTTGTTATTCTGAGTTTTTTTTCATTTGGGGAGAAAGGTTTAAACCCTAGTGGTTAGCTTTCATAAGTCACAATAACCCCTTGTAGTTGAAAGCGGGATGAACCTTGCGTTGTTCTATTGTGTTGTCGGAGAGCTGGTAATGGTATTTCTCAAGGATGGATTGATGATGTACTCTCGCAATTGTTTTGAAATTTTATATTGCTGTTTATTCCAATCAACTATTAAACCAAAATACAACTTTATCCCAGAGAATTGATAGTGCCATGCGAAAAAGTGATGACCTATTTTGAATAGGAAGTGTTATCTGTTATTCCTTAGAAATGTTACGATCCCTCTGAGACACTTAATATTGTCAAAATTTATTAAAATCACAATCTCTTTGGAATTTACATACTATTAATTGAACTTACTCATACTGTTATGGTTTTTAAGGAGTCTTAATATCTAGAATTGAGTGTATTATAAAGTGTGCTATTATCAATTTTCTTGTTGCGCTTGATTGGACCTGATGATGATGAGATGCAAAGGATAATTATAAGAGCGTAGATGTACTGTTACCAATTTACCATGCCCAGGCACAAGAAATCATTCCTTCAAATATTTTTCACTTAAAACCTTCTGTAAAGCTACAAATTGTTTGACCAATTTTTAGAAGACATTCTTTGAATTAGAGATAATTTGTGAAACATTTTCTCATTTTATTTTTTAAATTTTAATAAAAGGTGCAAAAATATAATCTTTGTGTAGTGTAACTTTTATTTTAAAATATTTATATATGTGGTAATATTTTACATTAATTATTTCTAATGAGTTTCAAATGCAAAAATAGTATCATATACATTGGTTGTAAATGTAATAATAAAATATGTTATTATGACATCAAATAAACCTCAATGCAATACTCTTAACTGTATTTTATTTTACGATTTTAATAATAATTATTATTTTGACAGACTATTGTTATTATTATTGTCGTTGGAACAATTTTATTCAATAAATCATTTTATTAATGTCCTATTTGAATGGAAATAATTACTGCTTTTATAATGGAAACTTTTAGCACTATATTAAATAAGCAATAAAGTAAAGGTTTAACTACTCATTGAAAAGGTTTCAGTAAGGTCTTAATTTTTGAAAAAGTGTTTATAAGTTTTAAATTTTCAATTAATGTTATTAATAATTTTGTTTAAAAAAACATTGAAACATTTTCTTTTAGAAATAATGATATAATTAAATCTTTAAAAAACAAAAATCAACTTTTTGATCAAAGTAAAAATCAAACGAATAATTAAACTTAAAATAAAATAAGTCATCATGAAAACGAGGCAATACACATGCAAGATCATGGCACGGGACCAGTTAAGGATCGTGGATTTTATTATTATTTATTGAGAAAATAAAAATATAAAATATCAAGCAATTTTTTTCCCCTCTAGATAGTTTTAATTCTGTATGTCACCTTTGATAACTCTTTTTAATAATGAATTGTAATTGAATTATAAATTAATGATTAAATAGTTCTTAGGTTTAGAGTATTCTTGAGGAGAATAATGAATAGAGACCCATTAAGGTTAAGTCCGATAATTATAGGATAATGATACTTAGACAATATTTTTTTGATAACATTTAAATATCATTTACGTGTCATTCTGTAATTTGTCCAAAATTACTTCACAATCAATAATAATAATCATAAACACTATTATGGACCAATCACAGAATAATACGTAGATGATATTCAAATATTGTCAAAAAATATTGTCTAAATATCATTATCCAATTATAAATAACATCACTGTAACAAAAAGTATTGCACATTTTAAAATTTAATGCTTGCAACATAATTTCATCCTAAAGGAACCTCGATTAAATAGAACTTAGAGTGTTAAATATAAAATTCGTTTTAATGTATACAAACTTATTTTTAGTATTAAAATACTTTATTTTTTAAAATTTGAGGAAACAAAATCGAAAATTATTCTAAATTTCAAAAACTAAAAATATAATGGAATCTTTCTTCTTTTTCACATTTTTAACGAAACGGGAATAATATAAAGTTCTTTAAATAATATTGTCTAAGAAATCACATTCAAAATTACAAAATTTGTGATACTTTTAGTCAATTAATATATATATATATATATATATATATATATATATATATATATATATATATATATATATATATATATTATAAAATGTAGATATAAGATTGGCTTGGAGTGGAAGGAAAATAAAGAAGACTGTAAATTTGATTATCTCAATTAACAAAAGTTACCATAATGTGTCGGAAAAGAAAATCATAATCAAATATTAAAAAAAAGTTAATAAAATGCGTGAAAATATAATCTTTTAGACCATACGTTAATATGAGTGATGAGACTCTTAATTTTGAAACAAATTTATGAGAAGTTTTCCTATAAAATAATTTATAATTTAATGAGTATATAATTTTTACACTTGTAATATTTAAAAAAGAAACTCCATCCTTTCATAAAATACAAAAAAAAAATTATTATTTGATATATTTAAAAATTTTACATTCATATAATATTTTTTTTTTCTTAAAAAATATAAAAATTTACATTTTTATAATCATTTTATCGTCCACAAAATACAAAATGTTGGTCTGTTTTAAAATAATAGAGAAAAAAACGAGAGCATAACGCATGTCTTATGCAATGTTATGTTACATCGGTGGTCGCACTCAGTAACTTTAGTGTAAAAGGTGGAAAAGGTTTGTCGCTTAAAGGAGTGATAATAATTTTAGCAATAAAAGTTAAGACAATATTAAAAATTGAGTGGGGTGACTGGAAATTGTCTATGGGTAAAGAGGAAAATAGTATCACTCATATCATATCCACCTATTAAAGCAATTGACCATTTGATTGATTGGTCACATTGATTGACAAAAACCATGCAACTCAAAAATATTAAAATGTAATTCTTAATTTAAATGTTGTTATATATGATTAAAGGGTTAAATATGTTTTTAGTTATTACGGGCGATTTTGATTTTAGTTCATTTTTAAACTAGGTAAAATTTAGTCCTTCAATTTTAGAAAATTCTGGTTTTAGTCCTTTTTATCAAATTTTTTTAATTTTATTTGTTGTATCAAACGCGTTTCTCAGTTAACATTGAAGTAAAAATATATCAAACATTGTAAACAATCCAAATGCTATAATGAAACGTGCTTGAAATATCAAACAAAGTTAAAAAAATTTAGTAAAAATGACTAAAACCAGAGTATTCTAAAGTTGAAGGACTAAATTGTACCTTAGTTTGAAAATGGACTAAAACCAAATTCGCCCAAAAATATAGAGACTAAAAACATATTTAACCCATGGTTAAAAAACTACGATTTCTACATTCAAAGATAAATTATTATTCAGTGCGAGATCTGTACTTTATATTTTATGTAAAAGATAATAAAACATACTATTGTTTATTTATTTATTTCTATATCTATATTTTTAAATAAGTTCATGTTACTTATGACTGAACTTTCATTTATGCAATTGGGGTCATCAGACTTAGAAAATATAGGGGTTCAATGAATTTTGTGTGATGGATTTTGGAAATTTTCTTTTGAAATTCAAAGGGACTGGTGATCGATAAACTCTATCCCAAACTGCACTATAAACTCCATAAGGAGTTACACCACCACCAAAATAGATTGAGTCATATAAATTGAATGTATTTATTTATATTTTAATATTTCTAGAATATATTAGAGTATCTCTATTGTACAATATTTTAATTTAATTTTCTTAGGTTTTATTTTGTTGAATCTCTTTTAAAATAGATTTGTAAATATTATTTAAGTGAAAATAAATTAAAACACTAAGACTTTTATAAATATTTTGTTTGATTGGTAGAACAAAAATTACATATTTTTTAATTAAAAAAAGTAATTTTTTTTATTCTCCTGTTGAAAGTTTATTTTAATTTTTTATTTTTATCTCACATTAGTATATTAAGGAAGTTTATTAAACACATTTTAATTTTACAATCTAATGTGCTCTCTATTGATATTTGAAAGATGGTTTAAACCTCTTTTTTGGTCTCTAAGTTATAAGTGGATGTTCAGTTTAGTCCATGTTTTTAAAAATATAAATTTTTAGTCCCTAAATTATAAAAAATGTATCAAATGACTTGAAATACTGTTTTTGATTGTTTCTTAACAACTGTTACATCTTTAGAGTGTTCTGATTTGTTTCTTAATAATAACAGCACTTTAGATTGCTCTTTGTACTTTGACCATTGAACATAAAAAAAAGGACTTATTTGATACATTTTTTTATAACTTAGGAATCAAAGATTTACATTTTTAAAAGCATAGACTAAACTGAACATCCGCTTATAACTTACGGACAAAAAAAAGTTTAAACCTTGAAAGATTTATATATTTTATGTCACATTAGTATATTTTATCAAGGAAGTTTATTAAACGCATTTATTCGAGTACACAAATTTTATAACAGTCAGACTTTATCAATATTTTGTTTGATTGGTATAATTTTTGTTGTATATATTTGTAATGAAAAAAAGCAATGTTTTTTATTCTGATATTTGAAAGTTTTATATTTTTTAAGTCACATTAGTATATTTTATGAAGGAAGTTTATTAAACACATTTTAATTTTACAATCCAATGATGACCATGTAGTAAAGATGCTCTCTATGGAATATTTCAAAAAATCATGCATTATTTAACTAAAAATGTTTAAATAAAAGGTATAACACATTTTTTTAAGGAGAATTTTATAAATAAATATGAGTGTGATAGAATTTGACACTTGGAAGCTAGCATGTAAAGCTAAGTGGAAACATGATTTGATAGAGAATTAATTAGTAGTAAGGTTTGGTGAAGATGAGAAAGAATATTGGTAAATGAATAAAGGCCAAAGCAATGTGTATATGAAGAAGATGATTAATCATTGGAGTCAAATCAAAGCCAAGCAACCTTTCATTTTTTAACTTCTAAGCTCCCTCTTCATAAACACAACTAAATTCACACTAATTAATTACAAAAGATAAGAAAAATATTATTATAATCCTTTTTCAACCAGAGACATTTATATCAATAAAATAACATGAGATTATTTTTAACTTTAAATCTTTAAATTAAAACAATATATTTATGATTTATTTACAAATATGTTATTTATTTTATTCATTTTTATTCAATATGTTTTAATTTAAAGTTTCTAAATTTCTAATAAGAATAAAAAAATTAAATAAAAAATGTAAGAAAAAGTTGACAGGTGACAGGTGTGGACGCACAATAGGTTTGAATTGTTGGGGGTAAGAGAGACATACGCATCCCGCAAATTACGACCCTTTTTAGATTTTGTTTGGTTTTCATCATAACTCAAAACAGCTAGGAAAAAAAAAACTAATTTACTAAGTTTTATTTTTTATTTTTATTTTTCTTACGAGGCTACACAAAATAATGTAAAATGGTATTTTGTTTTTTCTTATAAAGTAATGCAAAATTCATGGAAAATGGTTTTATAGATTTGCGTTAGTTATAGGCTGACTTAGATAGGTTAATACTATGTTAAATTGTTTATTTGATCTATTTAATACCGAATGTTGTAATTTCTAAATATGCTTTTAGATAATTTTGTTTTTTTTTCTTATAAAAAAAGCATAGTCAATGCGTCTCTTAAATTTATTATTTTTTACTTCGGAATTCAAAATAAAGGATTTGATTAAGATGGAAAAGTTATAGTATGATGCATTTGTTGTGATAAAGTCTAAGAGTGGAGACCAATTTAGAGAAAAAAATAATAATTTTAGTTGCTTACAAAGTTAGAGAGTGAATAAAATTATTTATTGTTTTTAAATAAGAGTTGTTTTTGAAAATTAAATTAAAAAATAGTCTTTTATGGTAAAAAATCAATGAATTGTGAATTCAAAGATAAAATCACAAGATAAAATTTAAAAAAGAAAATAATATTTCTTTAAATCATCCATCTTAATTTTTTTAATAAATAAATAAATAAGAAAAAAATAGAAATAAGGGAGGAGTAATTTCAAATTATTGGAATACAAATTGAATAAATCAAAATTAGAGAAAAAAAGACATAAAAGAAATCATGTTTGTTAAATGAAATTGTATCTTGAATTTAATTTTTTAAAAATGTTCAACGAAATTTAAAATTATTAACCAATTTCATTTTAAATGAAAGTAAATTAATTAATCCTTAAAATTCACAAATATTGAATGTAGTCAACTCCTAGCCTTCACATCTGAATAGTAAAATATTTAAATATGATTTCATCCATAGGTAACATAAACGCACTCACTCACCTACCAATTTATCTTTCTTAATCAGTTAAGCTGTAAGAAATTGCATGAGCAGAACGACGTCGGTTTGGGAGGAGAAAACGACGTCGTGGAGTGTGCAGGTGCAGTAAGAAGATAAAAGACAGCGTCGGTGGTTGTAAACCGCAGGTTAAAAACGTTTGGAAGAGAGAGAGAAAAAGACAAGACAAAACAAAAGAACAATCCAACTGCTTCGTATATAAGCCATTAAAGGCACGAGAGAGAACCTTGTATTCTATTTCTTTCTTCAACCTCAAAACTAAAAGGATTAACATAACCATAATACAAAAAAAAAAATATAAAAGGAGCAAGAGAGAGAAACACCTACAAAGGGGAATTGGTGGGTGGAGGCTTTTCGTCATTAGGGAGAGGCTTCCATGTTCACCACAGCCATGCCAGAATCCATTGATTCCGTTTCATTCGACATGGAGAAGATCTACCTCGGTGGAAAGGTCCCACCCGTTTAATCTCTTCTCTTATTTACGTTTTCAAAGTTTTAATCTTTTTTGCTTTCTTTCCTAAGGGTGGATCCAGTTCCAGTTTTTCTCACTCGGGCGTTATAACTTTTGTCGTCTTTTTTTGGTTTTTGCTGCCATTCAGAACACGGCATTCATTATGCAGCATTTTTCGTTCTTGGATTCTGCTGATATTGAATGGAGATGCTTGTCCAAATTATATGCCAATGGCAATTTTTTTTTTCTTTTTTGGTGTCTATTTTTCTTGGTCTTGTCGTTTCTCTTAGGATCTTTGTTGGAAAATTTTACAGAAAATGAACCAGAAGCCCTTTTTTTCATCATTTGTTTTAACCATTCAAAATTCTTGAGGTTGTGTTCCTTTTGTTTACCCTTGTTTACTTTCTTTGTGCTTTTTCTTCGAGTTTTATGTTTATCATATCTTCTGAAGGTTTGATGAGGGAAATAAATAGCGGATCTGCTGTGCATTCCTTAATGTCGATTGCCACGTATTCTTTTACTCTTCCGTGTCCTCCGTTTATGAAGTTACTGGTTCTTCTGAATATTTGATCGCCTCGTTGTTCTCCTCGATATTCATTTGGGGAGGAAAGTTATCCTTATGGTGTTTGGTATGATTTGGGTGATGTAGGAAGTTTTATTTATTTTCCCTTTTGGTTTTAGTTTTTTCTGGTTTTTAGGAATACATATACTAGCTATTGAACAAGTTCCAGTCATTCTTTTCCTTTTAAAAGCCAAAGATACTCTCCACTTTTGCTCTGTCTCCCTTATTATTACTATTATTTTCTTGAGCATAATATGATTGGAATCTGGAATTACTTATTCCACTTTTCGGTTAGATAGTGATATTAATGTGCTGTTATTGCTTGATGGTTTGGGTTGCCCAAAAAAGCAGCAAGGGCACATGGGGAACCATGTTAGCAGCCGAATAGCTTGAAAAAGGTTCACGATTGAATTTTAACATTACTCAAATGGAGTGTATACTAAATAAAGAATATCCCTTGCTCTTGGGGAAGGTTCTTTTCATTCTAAAAGTTCCAACTTCGATTTTGGTACCCTTTTCTCATTCTACCGTTCATTTTTGGATTGCCCTTTCAGGAGCATCATATTCGAACTGGCTGTGGTTCTGTGTCTGTCATAGTATATGGGGATCCTGACAAACCAGCTCTGATCACCTATCCGGATTTGGCCCTAAACTGTGAGCACTGCCACTTTATTTTCTTTTACATACTTCCACTTGTTTCAGGATCGCCTATTCTTTTTACCACCTGTTTCTGAATTTGTCTGAGTTCCTTTTTAGGTTACATAAATGATTCCATTGTTCATGCGTATCTGGAAATATTATTCAATATTTGACTTCTGTGTATTGGGGCAGATATGTCATGTTTCCAAGGATTATTTTTCTGTCCAGAGGCAGCTTCTTTACTGCTTCACAACTTCTGCATATATCATATCAGTCCTCCCGGACATGAGGTTTGTAAGTTGATAAATTTGAATGAGTTCTTTATTGCATTTAGAACTGAATATTGTTATTCACATAGATTTTCCTCTGGAACTTCCACAAGAGTTCTTGCAGTTGGGA
Source organism: Vigna radiata var. radiata (assembly GCF_000741045.1). Lineage (NCBI taxonomy): Eukaryota > Viridiplantae > Streptophyta > Magnoliopsida > Fabales > Fabaceae > Vigna > Vigna radiata. Next base: position 52,717,911 of record NC_028357.1, on the reverse strand, counting down.
GCAGCTGCAATTTGTTGCGAGGATCCTGTTCCTTCTGCTGAAGACTTAGCAGATCAAATAATCGAGATCCTCAACTATTTTGGGTAATTAATATATAATTACAGTTTAGCTTTCGTTTTTGAGAGCTCTTTCCTTTGAAACTCTATGCAAGTTGGTCTTTTGCTATGCTTCTCTTCTTTTTCTATATTTACTAATAGCATGAACTATTTTCTTGTCTAGGCTTGGTGCAGTGATGTGTATGGGAGTGACAGCTGGTGCTTATATCCTTACTCTTTTTGCTGTATGTACCCTCATTAACTTTGAAAGGAAAAACTGTGCTGTACATATAGTTGGTGCTTTTCAGTCATGCACTGATCAACTTATTAAGACAGTTCTTTTTATTGATTCACTTTTCTTTTGGCACCTTTTACAGATAAAATATAGAGAGCGTGTTCTTGGTTTAATACTAGTTTCTCCCTTATGCAAAGCACCGTCTTGGACTGAATGGTTTTATAACAAGGTTTCTTTCAAAATTCTTGCAGATTTTTTCCTTTTATGAATCCTCTGATATGATAGCATGCTAATTTGTTATCAAATGTCAAATTTCAGGTGATGTCAAACTTGTTATATTTCTATGGTATGTGTGGCTTGCTGAAAGAGTGTTTACTTCAGCGATACTTCAGCAAGGTATTGTGGTTGAACTATGCAAATCCCTTAGGTTTGCTGCATTCCATCTTTTATTTCAAATGTTTTGAGTTTTCTTATGCAATTTTAATAGGAAGTTCGCGGTAACGTTGCAGTTGCAGAATCAGAGATAGTTCAAGCCTGCAGAAAAGTCAGTGCTAACTGCTAAAAGCTAATTTTAGGTGGAATGTCATTGTTATTCCTTTTCTCACTGTTTCCCTGTTCCTTTACATTGTTCTTTTCCAGCTGCTGGATGAGAGAAAGAGAACAAACGTTTTGCGGTTTCTTCAAGCAATTAATCAGTAAAATCTGCTACTATCTGCATCCCAATTTTACATATATAGTATGTAAAATGGAAAACTTACGTGGTGCCATTTTGTTTTGTGATATTGCAGGAGGCCTGATATTTCAGATGGATTGAAAAGATTAAAATGCCGAACACTTATTTTTGTTGGAGACAGTTCTCCTTTCCATTCAGAGGCTCTATACATGACTTCAAAACTTGATAGGAGATACAGTGCCTTGGTTGAGGTATGTGCAAAATCTAATTTTTTAAGTGTGGTTTGAGTGATTGAACATGTGAATCGAAAAGGGTTTTTCATTTTGCAGGTGCAGGCTTGTGGATCGATGGTTACAGAAGAACAGCCACATGCAATGCTGATACCAATGGAGTACTTTTTCATGGGGTATGGGCTTTATAGACCAACCCATTTCAGTGACAGCCCAAGAAGCCCACTGAGCCCATCGTGCATCTCTCCTGAGCTCCTTTCACCGGAAAGCATGGGACTGAAGCTGAAGCCCATAAAGACTCGTGTTTCACTGAAGGTTTGAACATAATGATGATGATGATGATGATAAAAAAACCTTTGACTTTTGTAATTGGAAGAAGTTTATCTTGAAATTTTTTCATTGTTAAGAGAGGGGAGGGATGGAAAAAAGTTGTGTAGATAGAAGTGAAGGGCATGGAAAGAATACGTCCGTGAAATACATATAAAACCTGAAAATAGGTAAGAGAAGTCGCATGGTGATTCATTTGTAGGTTTGTCTTCAATAAAGGAATCGTTGAGCTGTATCTGTAAATTCCAGATGGACTATTAATTTATTTATCATTTGTTAAGACGCATGTTTCCCATTTATCATTTTTTAAACTTAGAGTGGAAAATTGCATAATACATTATTTAATTATATAATTATTGCCATATGATGCTTTAAAGGAAAGAATTGGTCGGGTTGGGGCCCGCCATAGTAAGCTTCTCTCAGCTAATGATGCCAGGTTTATTTCAGCGTGCGCAAGCATTGAATTTAGTCTCCATTCATACTAAAATTCTTAGTTGGTATTAAGGTAATGGTTTAATTATGAAAAGTGGAACGGTGCTGTTTTTGACATTTTCGGATTCCAGAAAGGACCGGAAGACAGTGATGTTTAAATTCACTGGTCTTGTNTAGTTAGAGAAAACGATTTTCTTAAACAATTAATTACAAAGAATTGCGTGCTTGAAGGTTTTCAGAAATACATGAATCTTTTCCAATATATATAAAGGATCTTCCAGAATTTTGAAGATAAACACAAAGGGTTGTCCTTCNTTGGCATCACTATAAATCGCCTCTTATGACATCTTGAGACTAAATAGTTCAATGTGATCTATCCTTTTACTAAATAGTTCAATGTGATGCCTTGTTCAAAATCTTTACAACACTTAGAGAACAATCCACTCCAATTAGAATCTGTAATTTTAATTATTTTAAATAAAGAGCTGAGTCCACTAGTTTTCATATCAGATAAAAAAATGCGTTTGAACCAAAAGATCTCAATTGTATTATGTTATTCACTGATAGTCAAAATCCTTTGGCATAAAAGCATTATATTGTTTGAGATACGAATCCACTTGACTTTTAAGGATTTCATTTTTTAACGACTTATTACCATCAGTGTGAACAAGCAATGCTCGAGATTGTGGTCTTACTAATTAGGTGTGATCAATCCTTTTACTAACGAGTCACATGTGATACCTAATACAATATCTCTTACAGGGTTCGAGATGAATATGCCCAAAAATCTATATAATCTTAGTTGCTTTAAATAATGAATCAAAAGATCTCGATTGTATTATTATAATAACTGATAAACAGTTCAGCATCCAAGTGCTGTGTTGTTTCAGAAATGAATTAATTAGCAGGAGTATTAAAGATCTTGAATTTTTCAACAACTTACTACAATCAGTGGAAGAAGCAATGCTTGAGATTGCTCTATCGTAGTTATATTGTCGTTGTAAATTGTCAATTGATCGACTTAATTATTCTTCAAATTTAATGTAAGTACATGTATTTCCCAATTTTTTGGGGCTATTAACACCTTGTCAGGCACTAACAAGTACTCTTCTTTTAAAACACTAAAGGCAATGGATGATTAACACTGATTGGGAGAAATCTCACGATTTAAGGACTTCTAATTTCACTCTCAGAACCTGCTCTTCTATAACATCTCAACTCAACATTTGTCAAAAGAAACGTAACTACTACTGAGTTTGATATTGAAATGCTTATATCGAGGATCTTTTATTTGGGAAAGGGAAGGAGTGCAAAGAAGATCATTTTAGACACGAGACAGGTAAACAGCAACTTGCACTCCGTTATTCATTAACAAAAAGAAAGAAAGAAATAAACTAAAGACGCGGACCTGTTCACCTTAAGAAGATTGAAATCAAGCTTAGATTTCTAATCCATTTCTAGCATGAGTAGAGATGTTCTTCGCTGGCCATGGTGCCCCGGCCATCACCCCCTCAATCTCGCCTATTTCCCTGGGACACTTTGTCATATTGTAGCAACCAGCGGCAGTGACAAGCTGGGCACATCATAAAGAAATAAACAAAGTAATTATCAAATACGCTCATCTACAAGAATGACAATTCATTTTTAGAATGAAACAAGACTTGTTTGGAAGAAAATTTACCAAATAAAAATAAAAATTATGAAATTAGCCTCTATATAATCTCAAATGAATTTATGTATTAACTAATTTTACTTTATGATGAAACTAGTTTTAATGTTTATTTTCTACAAAAACAACTTATGGAAAAGCTTGTCTAATGTTCATAGTGTTTGATATACAATCAACAGTTTAAAATTAATGACTCTAAATGAGAAAGTTGCTTTTATCATATGAACAGTCAATTAAAACACAAATTTCACATCACTTTACAAGTATCTTTAATCAAGAGAGTGTGTGTATATCCCCCTTGTTACAGAGAAAAAATAAGACAACTCTTAGCATTATGAGAACATTTTACCACAACCTTTATCTTTGTCCTGTTATTTTCAAGTCCACTAGATCATATTCAATCACGAATTTCCCGTGATCTTTTATTATACAACAAGAAAATCACGTGAAATTTATAATTTAGTATGGAATTTAATCTAATTTTTTTTAAAAGGAGCACACTAGACAAGTTGCACCTTTAAAAGTATTTTATCATATTCATTGTTGTATATGGCTAACACACTCCAAAAAGTGTAGGTGAAACTTTAGCAGCCCCCTCATAAAATATAGGATTGAATATGTATGTTGTTACTTGATTGAGAAACGATAAAATGATAGTATAGAAATGATAAGCTAAAAACTAGGTTATGTATAGGTTCAGTAGTAAACTGAGGAATACCACATCACTCTCAATTCGAACTCCACCAAAATCTTTATATCTATTAATCGCTTCCTGGTTCAAGAACTTGGTAGTTATTGGACTATTCATGGCAGGAAGTAGCAAGGCGTCAATAAAGTAGCATCCGGGCTCCACAGTGATAACCTACAAGTGTATAAATGATAGGTGTCAGGGGATCAGGGATAAGAAATGAGGAAAATCCGTATAGTATTAAGTGTATAAAAATAAAAGACTTGGACCAACTGACAGCAGCCTATAACCATGTTTACAAGCATTAAAATGAAAGGAAAGCAAATCTGAGCAGTTTGGGAGCGCTCAGTCCCTCCCAGAACAAGAGTCCACTTGCCGTCCAAGTGATTTGTTCCTTAATCTTTTTTTCAGTAGTGGTTCAGATCTTAACTAGGGTTTTCAAGGCATGTTTAGGATTTCACAACTGCTGTACAAGATCTTATAAGATTCACTTTGTGTTGTATTTATTTTTTTCCATCTAGTGATGGTTGTAAAACTTGAATATAGTGGATTGGCTTAATCAAGATAATTAAGCAACTGGATGTAACTCTCTCGTGAGAATAAACCCATACAAATTCTAGTATTTTTCTTTTTCCCACATCTCCAACATATTATATATGAAATTATTATTAATTGTGTGAAATTAGAATTTCTTGAAGTTGGAACTTAAATTTCTATTGTGAAAATCTGTTAAAAAAAATTTAAAAGTTCTATTCAATCCTTCCCTTTTTTAACTCGGACCTTAATTTTAACGAGTAAATCTACAAGACACAAACCACCATTCCAAAGAAAACTTTGGCAAACAACTTTAGTCCATGAGATTGTAAGTACCAATCGCTTTAATTTACAACTTAAAAAGAAACCCCAATTTAGTTCCTAACTTAAGATATATATGTTTGAACAAGCTTCTCCAAAAGGATTTGTAGTTGAAACGAGAAAAAAAAGAATTCAACTACTTCATAAGTTAAAGTTAGTTTATGTATAAACTAACACATAGAAGCTCTCTCATATTACTTGTCAATTTTTTTTTTTTAGTTTTATGTGAATAACCTAATTTTAGCTTATGGAGAAGTCAATTTCATTTCTTATATTTATTTCCTATAATTCCTTATGGAGAATCGTATTCAAACGAAGCTCATAAAACATTATTTACTTTAGCATGTAAAGACAACTAGATGGCTTATTACCAGAAAAAATTAACTCTCAAACATAAATGAGTAAGTTTTCGGGGCCCTCATTATGCCAATTTGAATCTAGTATAACCCAAAGCAAAACATCAACAACTATCATGCTTCTAATCAGTTGCTACTTGCAACTAAAAAAATTTCTTATTACTGAAAGAAGCAGTAAGTGTACTGACCATTCCTTCTTGGAGATCTCTGATTGTCCGCAAAGATTTTAATCCAGGTTCCTTTCTTCTTTCCAGACCCTGCAAATTGGTATGAAAAAGTTGTTGATACAAGATTAACTACACAGGACATTAATTAAGGAATGGGAAAGGATAAGTTTAAAATGTAACTGCAGATGAAATTTACAAAATACCTGTAAGTAGCCTCCAGGATCATGTGTATCAATACCAAGGAAATGCCCGAGACCATGTGGCATAAAAACTGCACCCAAGCGTGCAGCCATCATGTCCTCAACATCACTACACCAAATTCACAAATATGAAGCTTCATAAAAGATCCTAGAGATTGTATCAAGATGAAATTTAGCCATCAGATATAAAATAACTCAAAAACATTACCCCAAAAGAATGTTTCCCCTCTTCAGTGACTCGAGAATAACTTTTTCAGCCAATCTGCAATTTTAGAAAGGGTATGAACATAAACAAGGAAAAGTAGCATGATAGTGGTGTATATTAGTATTTTGAATTTTCTATTTTCTTACAAAAACAGACGGCTCGTGGATATTTGGTCAACTTATTTAGATTTCTTATTATCTCTGTATAAAGCCATTGTTTTCAACAACAAAGCAGTGTCACAAAACGCACACTTGTTTGTTTCATAAAGAAATCTAGTGATGGCTATCAGCTAGATTTTTCTCTTAGGTTCCCCATTCAAGAAAACGACAGTAATTTCTCAATCAAGCTGCAGACGTCAAAATAAAAGCTCGGGACTGCATGTGCACAGATTACCTACGTTACAATTCTGTAATATACTAATGTCCCAATTCACATATTTAGTTAAATAGTCAAAAAACCTTCCTTGCAAGAGAAACACTAACAACAACCCAGCCATTGGCACTTGAAAATAGAAACCAAGCAAGGCAGACATTTAGTTGCTAAAAAAGTGATTAGTGTAGTTGATCATACATGTGCATATCAACCCAGTTTACTCCAGGTTTCATTGAAGATATAACAGCATTATGAGCATCTAGCACAGCCTGCAGAACATGAAGAGCACCAACAAATAAATGCTATAAAAATCAATACAGAGGTACACGGAAGTTGAAATTTACATTGGCTGGCCATACCAACATTCACATGAATATCTAAAATTAGGCAAGCCCTTACAGAAAAGTAATACATGTGTTTGAAAGAAATGCTATAGCTGGGCCATACAAGCATGCACATGAATGTCTGAAGTTAGGCAAGCCCTCACAGAAAAGTAATACATGTTTTTGTTTGGGATTTGCTCTGCAAATGCTTGTACTGGCTCAGTTTTTTAGATATTAAGTAAACAAACATCAAATACTTTCCCTTTGACAAAAACGGTTTTCTGAGGGAGCACTTACAGTATATATAAGAGATTGATCGCTTGTAAACTTCCCATTTATCTGCACCACAAATTTAAAGTTGAGTGAAAACTAATTATATTTAATAGATGCTAAAATAAAATTTGACCCAGCTTTTTTGGCTTCTATCCGCAAAAGTAGAAACTACTCCAGCTAGCTTTTCATGGCAGCTCTGTATTTTTACTTTTCCTTCAATAAAAAAGTCTATTTTCATTTTGTAGAGCTTATTCAAAATTGCACTTCACCATTTTGAGAAGAAAAGCCAAAAAATTAGATCAAACACTGACTAATGTATTATTAACGGAAAGACTCACAGGGAAAGAACAGGTTATGTCAGACCCATAGAAATTGTACTCAGCTCCCATGTCAAACAGTGCCATGTCCCCATCTTGCAATGTCTGCAGAAGAGTCATGCTTTAAGAAAAATTTAAAGACTTGAACATCTCTAAAAATAAACAATCATTGATAATCCAACTCATACTATAATAACTTCAGCTCATCTTGTTTCTTAAGGAATTAAGTTTTCAATATTTAATATGTCAATTAGCCAGATCCAAAGTCACCCACATACCAGAGAGTTTAATTTTTCCTGTTTTCAAAGAGTTTCTCATCAATTGCATTTTTTGTTTTCTGTATTCCCATTTTTACATATTTCTGACCAAGTACTTTTCAGACTAGCTAGTGAAAGAGAAAACCCAGATAAGTACGCATGGTGCTGCTTAATTTCACGTTTCAACCAAACAAATAATGGAAATAATAAATAGTATACAGAAAACGCAGGAATTATGCTCCATTCAGGGCAGAATGCACAAAAGATCTTAGGAAAGTAGTATAACCAATGTTGAAAGATGATTCAATACAGCAACATTATGATGGCCAATGATAATGACTTTAAATGGGGTACTTTTATGCCATACCTTGTCATTAGGAGCTGCCGCATGGCCGTAATGAAGAACAGCACTGCATTAATACACATATCATAGCCAGCCCACCTATTTTATGATCAAGGTAGCTACTACTTAAAACATAGTAAACAACTACCTCTGTCCCTAAATATAAAACTCTTTTATCCAAGCCACACCCTTTGAGAAAATTAGTTAATTTTGTTACACAAATTAAATTGCCAATGGTTACACCAACCAAATCACCTTTTTCCATTTAATTAATTTCACCTAACTAACTAATTTTGGAAAAAGAAAATGGTAGTTGTGATCTCTGTCCAATTTTAACTTTGCCAATGCTGGAGGAGAGAGAAAGAGATATTTCCCAATATTTATTATTTATGAATTTAAGAATTGTAAATTAGGTACAGGTATTTTTCAAAACATATTTAATACAAGTGACAGTCAAAAAAATAGTCTTAAAGAAAGGGACAACTAGGAAAAAAAGTCTTATATTTAGGGATAGAGGTAGTATTTTTTTCTTTTTGCAAATCCATTCTAATTACAAATGAGCACCGAGTAAGGATTGCTAACCAAACGTATTTGAGAACCACATTTATTGTGACAAAAAATATGGTTACAATATCAAAATTCAGAAATGTATACCTATTTTCACCAGTAGCACAAATACATGTGTAGGAACAATGCCGACATCCACCATACATGTAGGTATGATGAAGAAAAATGCTTTCAAGCTGATACTCCTTCATTCCAACCTTAGTTTTTCTCATGACCTATTTCGTTGGAATGTATATTGCAACTATTACGAAAGCATTCTCACAAAGCATATGTATAAAGTCATTCATACTTCATCATAAACATTGTAGATTCTTCTACTAATCAATAATGTAACCATGCAACGCCCGCCCTATGATATTCCTATTTCAACAAAAAAAAAAATTGCCAAAAGTTTTGGTGAAAAGTGGGTACATAGCCAGGTATAGGAAAATAGTACATTTTCTGCCTTTTTTATCTATACATAAGCTACTTTACTTCGTCAGTTAGTCTTAAGGAAAGGACATCACAGAAAAGTTAAAAGATACCTCCCAGTTCCCAAAATCACTTTCTTTTCACAACTACAACAAATAGTCTCCCACGGAAGAAACTAAGCATTAAACTGTCACAATTGCAATACTAAATCCTATTTCCTCCTATAGATCTCCCATAAACCTCATATTACACTTCGCATTAATGTTAAAATATGTACTCAACATACCAACATAACTTTGGCAGTTTAACATTAGTTACCTCAACATGAGCTTCGGAGCTTATATCATTGGCAAACTGAATAAGCGCAATTTCAAGATTTGACTTGATGACACGGCACTCCGTCAATATCGGATGCAGAGTAGTCAAATCCTTATCAAACTTATCAATGCCCTAAATCAAAGTTAAAAATATACAATACCAAGAATCAGTTTTTCAAGAAAGATATGCTAGCTGGTATAAGTATTACCATATCATCACAAAAAGACCGAATAGCATTGGTACATGACAGGTCTTATTCGATGACAGTTTAGGGGTGAGAAATAATATGTACCCAACAGTTCACCCACTGTCGTGATGAAAACAATTAATAAATGATCGCAGCAAAGGGTAAGAAAAGGAATGGGTAGAGTTGAGAACCTGAAACTCTGCCGGTTTAGAGAAATTATTGCTATCTGTATTAAGTCCATGCAAGAGAAACAGTAAAGGTTTTCCCGCACCCTGGTAATGTTGTTGCAGAACACTTGCAATCTCATCTGAAAAGAATGTTGTGCTAACCATGTAGTGTTCCTACAGAGGAGAACGCATAGATATGAACCACTAAACAATAACAAGGCACGCAAATCCATTAAACATTTATTATTGGAAGGTTTACCTTAAAATAGGAGAGTTGCTTAATCTTCCCCAACCAAACAGCATACTCAGAAGGTAACCTGGGAGCAAACAAGAGAGAGTCCCCAGTCGCAATGTCCTTCAAAAACCAATAACATGCACAAATCAAAACTACTATTTTCTACAACATAAGGTGATCATATTATATTTGTAAGCATTGCAAAAATTAAAAAGTGTTTAGCAGTAAAGACTGTTACACCGCCAACTAACTAATTAGATGTCACCTTAGATACAACTTACAAAATAACCATCACAGCAGGCAATATTGTTACCATACCTGTTAATTCCTAACTAGCTTTAAATTTTCCGAGCATTTACATAAAATAATAATAATAAAAAAAAAAAACATAATAAGATTGTAACAGAGAAAAAAAGAACGAACAATGGCTCCATAGAATCCAGGCTCTGTCACTCCAAACAAGTAAGCGAAGAAACTCTCCTGCCTGCGAAGCGCGAAGCAAACGAATGATGGATCGATAGGCAACCATTGTAATGGCGATCATTCAAAAAAGTGAAAAGATGCGGAGGATTTAGGGTTAGGATACCTGAATAGCTCCAAGTGATCGGTGTCGTAACGCGTTTGCTCTTCGCCACCCTGCGCGGACGAAATTGGATAGATTGTTAAGAAAAATGAGAAATGGAAGGAAGATGAATGCAGACAGAGAGAGACCTGAAGAAGAACGAAGCCGTGGAGAGGACGAGAAGAATCGGAAAGGTGTTGACGAAGAGATGCTAGAAGCTTCTCTCGGTTTTTGACGTGAAGCTCCATCGACACCTTCGGAGGCCACAGAGACGAACCCATGCTGATTCTGTTCTCTTCTCTCTATCTTCTTTTCAAACCATTTGCATTCATCTCAATCTTTTTCTTAACATATTACAAAGACTGAATTACATTAATCATATTAAACATCTCATGGAATTTTCAATTTTTCATGTTTATCTACACAATTTTTGGTTGCTAATAAATTATTTTTCAAGTGTAATAAAATATTTTGCAAGGAATGATAATTATGTTTAGTTTAAGCTGAAGAGTAACAAGTCAGCAGTTTTGTGGTGGTGTAAATAGCAAATACTTTGGGTTATTGCTTTGTAAGATGAAAATATAAAGAGGGTGTGAGCTTAGTAATTGTGGGGTGCAAGTATCTTTTAGATTTGGCACAATCAATACTTCCTTTCGTTCTCCTCTTATTTTCTTTATTTGTATATTTCAGTTCAAAGAAAAAACTTAACCTTTTTCCTTATTATTTTCAAACTAGAAGCTAACTTAGAGATACTTTAGAACATCTATACAAAACTTTTGTCTTAAATAATTTCATTTTGACTTAATTAGTTATTTAATTCTTATATTTTAACCATTTAATATTATATTTATCTTTTAATCAATTGAGTATATCTGTTTTTGAAAAAAAAAAAAAACTTAACATGACTGTTACATTAAATTGATGTTAACATCGTAATTTGTCAAATTTTAGATTTGTTAGTTATCAAAAATTGAACGTGATCATTTTAAACAACATTAATGTCAATATAATAAAAATTACCATATTAAATTTTTTTACAAAAAATTGAGCTCAATTAAGTATTTTTTTTTTTAAATACTAACTAATAAAGCTATTCATTTTTCATTCTCCTCTCTTTAATTTCATTTTTTTCATACTTTATGTCATGCATGTCTAGGATTAGTGAATAAAAGATAATTTTGCATTTGAAATCAAGATATGTAAATAAAAAATAATTTTTGGGTACAATTTGTATAATTTATTTTGATGGTGGAATAAATTTTATAATTAAAATATAATATAATTGTTTGGTTTAAAGTCTTTGTTGGGCCATATTGCATTTTAATAAATGGCACCGATGCTAGAATGGTACAAATAAGACGAGAAAATTGACCCAAGAAAAATAAAGACAAGAGAAACTAGGTATGCTTTCTGAGGAGACAGAGTACATTAGAGATACTACGACAAAGGACATGCAAATTCTCAACTTATTAATGCTCATGGTCAAGAAAGAAGGAAAATGCATTTCAACAACATAGAAATGAGATAAATAATACGTGTGGGGCATAAAAATATGTTCAAAGAAAATTAAAATTAAATTTTTTAATTCAAATAAAAAAGTATAAAATAAATCAACAAAGCTAAATAACAAATTAAAGAAAAAACTAATAAAATTCGTTTACATTTTAGTTCTTTTATTTTTTATTACATGCTAGCGAGCAAATCCAGTTTTTTTTACAGAAAACATTGCATTTCAACAACAGTAAAAATGAGATAAATAAAATATACAACAAGTATAAAAAAAAGTGGAAATAAAACAAAAAAATAAGAAACAAAGATAAATAAATTTAGGGTTAAATATGTTTTTAGTCAATATACTTTGAGGCGATTTTGGTTTTAGTCCATTTTCAAACTATGGTACAATTTAGTCCTCCAACTTTAGAAAACTTTGGTTTTAGTCTTTTTTACCTATTTTTTTAACTTTATTTGTTGTTTCAAACACGTTTCATTATAACATTTGGATTGTTTATACTGTTTGACACATTTTTGCTTCAATGTTAACTAAGAAACGTGCTTGAAACAACAAATAAAGTTAAAAAAATTGGTAAAAAAGACTAAAACCGGAATTTTCTAAAGTTGAAGAACTAAATTGTACCATAGTTTGAAAATTGACTAAAACCAAAATCGTCCTAAAATATAGGGACTAAAAACATATTTAACCCATATATTTATGTAAGAAATGAAAAAAAAAGTTAATAATTTTCGCTTACTAATAATATTTTTCATTATAAAGTAAAAAGAAATTGTTTTGTTTATAAATTTTTAATAACTAAGATGAAAACAAAATTAGACAGATAGCGCTGGTTTGCTGACTCCATCAAAATCTTGTATTGCGTCACAATCCGTGTTCTAAAGCACATTATCTCAAAATCATTGGAGTTTTTTATTCATAAAGTAATGATAGTTTGGGTTTTTTTTTAACAAATAAATAAGATTCAATTAAAATTTAGATCTAGAAAATTAATGTAAACCCGATATTTCATTTCTTTGTTGAAAAAGTTAAAAAATTAATAATTCATAATATGTATATGTTTTTAAATTAATTAAATATTTTAAGAACAATCACAAATATTATAATAAAGAATATGTTTTAATGTGAGATTAACCGTGAAAATAGCATTACCCATTACTTTTTATTTAGTTTCACATTTGACTCATTAAAAACAAAAATATGAAATCATTATGAATTAATAGGTTTCGTCTACTTCACATCTATTAACTTAGCTCTATTCATAAATTGAAAAAACATCTTAGTATTCTATGAAATTTTAATCCAAAATTTAATTATTTTATAAAAAAAAATACTCTAAATATAACTATTAAAAACAATTTAAAAATGATTTGTTCATATACATTATTTCAAATACGATAAGATATTGATTAAATATAATTATAACAAAAAATTATTTAGGTAAGTAATTCTATAAAAACATAAATCAACTGCTTAGGTTGATTTTATCCACTAAAGTAAAACAATCTAAGAGATTAAAAAATTTTATGCGAGAGAAAGCAAATTAATCTATATATTAATTGCGAAACAAACCCATACTATATGATCTTAAAACTTAAATGTCCTATCCTCGAATTATAGACAGTTTATATGACTCGTCGCATCTTTGTCCCAAAATAATTTAATTTGACAAAGTAATAATAGAACTTGTTTAAGATATTTTTAATATTTGATAAATTATTTACATTGAGGACAGAAAATATATTACTAGTATAAATTAATAAGAAAGTATTAAATATTTCTCCCTTCCCCACAATTTCAATCATTATTTAATGTACACAAACAATCTCTTCCAAAAACTGAAAACATGTGAGATTTGCATCTTCCCCGAAGATCCAAATATCTGAGAATGGGTCCAGATTTGACTGAACAGACAGAGATAACCGGAGAAAAAGTTCTGGCACCGACACAGTTACCACATTCCGATTGACAAATGCCACGTGTATTTTTCTATATATTATTTTTACAGGTACTTTGTTTTATTTAAAATAAAATTGTGCAAACGAGTTTTAGTTGCTCTAGATGTACAATTCAAATACACTTTGAATGTTGATTTTTGCAATAGTTTATACATATTTCATATCACTTATATTCTTGTCATATCCATGACAAAAGATCCTAAATTTCTGCCTTTGTATGATTTTTAAAAATAAAATAAGACTATGAGAATTAAATAATATTCGGTGGTTCACATTTATAAAAATAAATTAATAAGAAAGAAAAAACGATTTAAAAGTAGTTATTATAGAAATCAAACTAAAGACAGGAGGTTATGGTGTGTTTGTCCAATGAGTTTATTTTCTTAACAAGTGAGGCAACTTATTTTCAGTGAACAAAATTTATAAAAAATAGTTTTTAATTTAGAAGGAATACAACTTATTCATGTAGTTTTTTTTTTTTTTCAAATCTCAACCCAATAAAACTGGTTTCCGAAATCTGAATTTTGAATTAGTTCAACCAAGCAACTATAATAACGTCTTTACAGGTTGAAAAATTAAGGGATAAAACTAATTTGTGAAGAAAATATAAAGTTTAAAATGATTAAAAATGTTGTGAATTATACTTTATGATTATTATTTATTTTTATTAATATATTCATCCCACTTTCCATTTTTTTCCTTTCTCCATCTTTAAAAAATGTTTAATTTTTTACTCTATTTCTTATATATTTCAAATTTCATCTTTCAGTCTATTTCAAGATATTTTTATTTACTCTATCCCACTCGCAAAAATAAGTGAAAATTGTTGAAACAATAGAATTTTATTTATTTATTTAGCGTGATATTAGGTTACCTTGGTTTTATATGTACCATTTTAAGCTATTTGCAAAAATTTTGGTTTTATTTTTATTCATGTATTAATGTATTCATATGCATCCATTTATCAATAATCATTTGAGGCAATCTCGAATGTTTTTAATAAGGGATTTGGAGATTTCAGAATGATAATATTGGTAAAAAAATAACATTATTCATGACGGAAAGCAGCAAACATAATTATTGAATTATTGAAGTCTCACATGAAAATACTTTTTGCTACAGTAAAAGGGTCAATGTCATACATATACCTCATTTGATGTATAATCAATTAACAGTTCTTTTTTCCTATATTTATGAGATCATATATCGTATAAATCTATAACTTTTTATTGTGTAGATGAATATTTCAAGTAAGAATGAATCATTCTCCCAATAAAAAATATCATTAATAAAAAAATTAAATATTAGATATAAAGATAAATCAGTAATTTATCAAATAATTTTTATGAATTCACCACTTTCTCCTCATCCTCATGGGTACGTAGTTGAGAAATAAACATGCAGAAAGAGAAAGTGACATTGAGAGACAAATTAAATGGTCTGCGTGTCCGTGCAGATTGGAAGGCCATACTTCATACTTAGACTTTTATTTATATATATTTATTTATTTAAACTTAAAACAGAAATTTATATTCTCGAAAACGTGTGTACGAACACGGTAGGAATCTGCACTGCATGTAAAATAAACATATGCAAATGGATATGATGTACTAGAAGAAGTGCGAGTACTGATTCAAACTTCAAACTTTTAAAGCTTGTAACAATTATAATAAAATAAAGCAAGGATAGGAAAAAAACAGAAAGTTTAATATTAATACGAGAAGTGAGAGTGTATTTAACGTTCGACCTACTCAATATTCTGTACTTATCTCTGTCTTAGACACAGCATCCTATCATGATTAGAACAAAGATTCCTTCGAGGCGTGTCAGCATTCTAGCTACATCTTCCTTGAAGATTCATGTCCTATATTTAATTCATAGTCACACATACCATGTCAAATGTTTTCTATACTGCAACCCTGCATTGTTTTTTCTCCCACTGTTTCTTCCTGAATCTATGAAACTCTTGTTCTTTTCTGTCATGCCTCGTACAGTGTTATCATTATCACTGCTTTCATGTTCTTCGACTGAACAATATGATCATGATCATGCATGTGTTACTGTTAATCGAACTATCAAACCCAGAAACTAATTAAGGATTATTCTTTTCATCAATCAGTTACTTCTCTTGTAGGTTCACTTGTCAGTCGTGAAATTGAACTCAAACATATACATAAATTGGTTCAAAATCACAAGATTGTGACAAAACATAATAAAATATAATTTACATGTGATATTGTCAACAATTGGCAGTGATGAAAGGACAATTAGCATTTAGACGTTAGTGTAAATAATAATAATAATTTATTATTTTAATGCAAGAAAATTTGATGGTGATGTTAAACGATAAAAATAATATCTTATAATAATGATGATGAATAACAAAACTATAAAAAAAAAAAATTAATAGTCATATCAATAATGATAATTATAACAATGATCTTATAATATAAATGTGAGGTTATAATTTGTGATTCAAATGTTACGGATAAGGAATGGATAAATATTAATTTTTGAATATTAGAATATTTTAGAATTGTAATCTAAATTCAAAACGTTAATAAGAGTTAATATTAATTTTTAAGTCTTGTTTAACACTTTGGTAGTCTTAACTTTTATGTTATATTAACATATCTTAATGGGAAAATCGTATAATTAAGATCCATGATCCAATTTCATTATAATTCCTTGTTCTAAGCATATTGTTAGTTAAATAAGAAAAAAAAATTGAACCACTTATAGTAGGCTACGTGCTGCTTTTCATGCCAAATTTCCTTTATCGGTTTTAGAATTGATTTGGATGAATGACCATCAATCAAATTGGGAAGAATTAGCATAAATTTTCTACAGAAGGAATGAAGATGGATAGACTTTCAGGACCCTCGTTGAATTTTGCATCCTAAATTTTGTCCCTTTAAATTGGAAAATTTGATGAGAAAATGACATAAGTTTATGGTAGGAGTTCTTTCTCTTTCTCGATTAAATAACCATAGGAGCATTTTATTTATTTATTTATTTTCGGTTATTATTTAAACTCTGGACTTACAAACCCTAAAAGCAAAAATCATGATAATAAAAACTTAGGATATTTAAATTTGCATATATATTATATTTTTGGTACGGAGCATTTGGGTTTTGTACGTACTAATTAATTAGGCTAGCAGTGTACAGCAAATTAAACAGCTTGCAGATGTTTTTGTTTATTATTAAAATTTGTGAAATATAGAAATTTGATAGTAGTTGTTATTAGTTGAAGTGAATAACGATCACATCAAGTGACATGATCTTGAGTTGACAGTCTTAGCTGTTAACAATTAAGAAAAGATCCCCTATCTCACGTACTCCTGGATTTTCTAGACTTTTGGAAAAGTACTTGGTGTCGGAGAGACCCCAATTGAAGAACTAGTCTTGTAAACTTCCTCCATAAACAATACAACATCACTCGTCCTTTTCACACACAAAAATATTAATATACATTTTATCACCCAAATTAAGATAACTTTCAATGCTTTCCAGCCATTAATGTTGAATTCAATAAATTTATTATATTTATCTTGTGTTATTATTAGCTACAAAAACATGGATGTATGTACTTTGGTACAACTGCAAACTACAAACTACAACAGTTACCACATACGAAAATAAATAACGAATTTCCATGTATTGTTTTATACTTGTCTGTCTCTACCCTACACTTGTCATATGGTGCTTCTTCCTCTTTCATGCATTAACATTTACCATAATTCACACACTTGATGTTGAAATTCTCACCTTACAGATAATATCAAACAATTTATAATATATAAGAATTTTATAATGTTGACATTAAATTTGATCAAACACTATAAAAAATAACTAGAAATAACTTTTAAACTTAATTTAACCTTATAAAATTGATTTACAAGATGAGGTTTACATTTATTTATATACATTAATTCACGACGTGAAACTTCTAACACAAATAGTCTAAAGTACGGATAATATAAATACAAAACACTCACTACTTAATAATCAAATAACATGGATCTCGTAACTGAAACAATTTTTTTTCCTAACTCCCAAACCCTCTTCTGCATGCATGCTAAAGATTACTGATTCATATCATAGAACCATATATAATATTTAATGTGGGAGCAAAGATAATGGGCACTGTTTATTTAGAGAGCGTGCTCACACATCTACCACACCTAACCATTTTATTTAAGTCAAATCATGCTTAAGTAGTTAATCTTAGATGCAGAAGACAATTATTCACTTAACGTTTCCACCATTTCAATTATTAGGATTGGTTTTAGAGCTTAAGTACAGTGTGATTGGACTAAATAAGATACTGTTAGTAATTATTATATAAAATTTGTTTTGGGATATTATTTGTTGATTTACACAGTTTGAGAGAATCCAACCATAGATTGATTACCTTCTAAGTATCTTTCGTGAATTATTGGCGTCAAATCAGCTCTTGATGATGATAATGATGAGTTTATATGGTTGTGTGCTATTTATCAAGAATATATGTCTGTGTTGAGATTGAACTTCATTAATTTAGATGAATTAAGCTGCGGACAAGGTTCTTGCAGATTTTTTAATTTGATTTGATGCAAATTATATCCTGTATTAGTGATCAGAATCGAGCTTTTTCATTGTTCCTTTAAGAGATGAATAATGATTAGAAGTAAATTAATTAATGAAAGCATGCATGTAGCAGTAGGTGAACGAACATGGTGACATTATTCAGTGTTCATTTGAGTGATTTCAAATCTAATATAGTAGTCATGTGACCACTAACTGAAAAGAGAACCTCAGAAAATGAATGAATGATTACAGAGAAGAGCTATAATTATGCAGACGTATAGCAATCTGAAGGTGTTGAATGAAAGTGAATGAAAGTGAAATGATGAAGAAGAATGTAAAAACTGAGATGCAGTGGTTAAACTGTGTCGTTTATGATTGGCTCCTTCTGTAATGAGCACTGAGTCAAATGTGTACGGCTCTGGTTGTAGGGTCAGAAGATCTCGGAAGAACTTCTCTTTTTATCCACTTTAGCTGCTTGCACATCAAAATCTTGTTCAATCTTTTCAGTTACTTGATCTATCTTTGTCAATTGTCAGCTCATTAAAACTTAACTACTAATCATCATCATCATCAAATACACAACCTATTCAGATCTTAATCAAATTATTAATTTGGTTTCATTACAAAAGGAGTTTTTGGAATTTTTTCTGCAAAGTCATATTTATTAGACTACTTTTAGAAAATTTCCAGATTTTTTTTTTGCAGTTTTTAAACATCTTTAGTTAATTAAACATTATAAATATTTTAATAGAATAACCCAAAAGTTTCTTTGAATTTTTAATTTTTAATTGATTTTAAACATACCTAGTATATATCACAATTGTGAGTTTTTGAGAGCTCAACAACTTTTAATTTAATAAAGAACAAAAGCGTGGATAAAATATAGTGCCATTAAGAAATAATATTAACACACTTCTCTATTAAACCGACACATGAAGTGGAAGAGGGGACTATATTGGAAAAAAATTTCCAACCTCAAACAACAACCATATATTTTTCGTATGATCTGGCATCATGCACAGTTGTCACGTCAGATAAATAATCTCTGAGTAAAACATTCAAGGTAAAGCTCCGAACTGTTGTCAATATTTAATGTTTTTTTTTTTTTTTATAGTTTTTTCCATGTTTTGTTCATTTCTTCAAACCTATAAATTCAGAAAGAGGATTCAGACTTTCCATCAACGGATTCCATTTCAGGACTTAGCAGTTCATTCTCTCTTATATTCATTCTTCTTTCTTTCTCCTTTAGTCTCTCTCTCTCTCACAGTTGCAAAAGCTTTTTTGCATTCAACAAAGGCCTCTCTACAATTTTTGTTTTTGCTTTTGCACCAAGCGTAAACTTATTTTTGTTTACCGTCTAATTTTTCTCAGCCCCTTTTTCTTCGAAAGGTTTTAGTTATGGGGAAAATGATTGAGCAACCTCGTGTGGAGCTTTCCAAAGTTGCAGTTTCTGAAACTCATGGGGAGAATTCTCCCTATTTTGCTGGGTGGAAAGCTTATGATGAGAACCCTTATGATGAACTAACAAACTCCTCCGGAGTTATACAAATGGGATTGGCTGAAAATCAAGTGAGTTTATAGCGTCTATGTAGCAGAAGCTTAAAGAAACTATTTACTTAGGCAATCTAATCTAATCAATCTTTTCATGCTGTACCCTTCAGGTTTCGTTTGATTTGCTGGAAAAGTATTTGGAGGAGCACCCAGAAGCCTCAACCTGGGGATCTGGTTTCAGAGAGAATGCTTTGTTCCAAGACTATC
Source organism: Vigna radiata var. radiata (assembly GCF_000741045.1). NCBI lineage: Eukaryota > Viridiplantae > Streptophyta > Magnoliopsida > Fabales > Fabaceae > Vigna > Vigna radiata. The sequence continues at coordinate 52,697,709 of NC_028357.1, read as the reverse complement.
ATGGACTCAGATCATTCAGAACAGCAATGGCAAGCTTCATGGAACAAATAAGAGGAGGGAGAGCAAAATTTGACCCGGATAGAGTGGTCCTCACAGCAGGAGCAACTGCAGCCAATGAACTCTTAACCTTCATTCTTGCAAACCCAGGAGATGCTCTCCTTGTTCCAACCCCTTACTATCCAGGGTAAGAATCAAGCTCCATGTATAGTAATTTACACACGGAAAATATGATTCTTGAGTCTAAAAGTTTTGTTCTTTGTTGACAGATTTGATAGAGATTTAAGGTGGAGAACTGGGGTGAACATAGTTCCAATCCATTGTGACAGCTCAAACAACTTCCAAATCACTCCTCAAGCTTTGGAGGCTGCATATAATGAAGCAGAAGCGAACAACACGAAAGTGAGAGGAGTGTTGATCACGAACCCTTCAAACCCCTTGGGTGCAACCGTTCAACGCTCGATATTGGAGTATCTTCTTGACTTCGTGACTGAAAAGAATATCCACCTTGTCTCAGATGAAATATACTCAGGATCGGTGTTCTCCTCCTCGGAGTTCGTGAGTGTAGCAGAAATCCTGGAAGCACGGCAGTACAAGGAGGCGGAAAGAGTTCACATTGTTTATAGTCTCTCCAAAGACCTTGGTCTTCCCGGTTTCAGAGTTGGAACTATTTATTCATACAATGACAGCGTTGTGACAACAGCAAGAAGGATGTCAAGTTTCACCTTAATATCCTCTCAGACACAGCATCTTTTGGCTTGTATGTTGTCTGATAAGAAATTCACAGAGAACTACATTGGCACCAACAGGGAGAGGCTGAGAAAGAGGTACCAAATGATCATCGAAGGTTTGAGAAGTGTTGGCATAGAGTGCTTGAAAGGGAATGCAGGGCTGTTTTGCTGGATGAATCTGAGTCCATTGTTGGAGAAACCAAACAAGGAAGGAGAATTGGAGCTTTGGAATGCCTTTTTGCATGAAGTGAAACTCAACATCTCTCCGGGGTCTTCTTGCCGTTGTTCTGAACCAGGTTGGTTCAGGGTCTGCTTCGCAAATATGAGCGAGCACACACTGGAAGTGGCATTGGAGAGAATACGTAACTTCATGGAACGAATAAACAAAGAGTATAAGGTCTATTGATGTCGTTGTTATACTATATATTTGTTTTTTTATTTTTTTATTTTAAAGTGGTTCTTGCCATTTTGATAAATTCTTTGTTTTTGGGTTACATCAAAACCCAAAACTCGTGTAAAAGGACATGTATACACTGTAGGTCGGATTCACTGCCGAGGAAGTCGTGAATTAGTGTCTTAGTTCTTGTTTGCTTGCTTTACTTAGCAAGTTGTTACTCAGAAATTCAACTCCTTCTGTATCATTAAGTTTATATTATTGATTAATGTATAATGTTTTCCTTTGTATTACTTCCACTGTTCTTTTTCTAAATTCATTCAAATCTTTCACCCCAAAACTAACTGCAACATTTTCCTTAATGTCATAGTAATTCTGTTATTTTAAGGCTGTTTTTTTACGCTCTAATTGACTATAGTAGTCATAATCAATCGTACTACAGTGACTAATGTTTCCTTGACAACATGCTTATTTGTTTGCACCTTTGTTTTAACACAGAATGTATTGTTATCTCTGATATAGAGTATATTTTAACATTAAAAAGCATAGAGTTTATTATAAATTTTTATTGAACAGTATTGGATAAAATAAAACTTCTGTTATATAAATTAATTAGATAGCTGCCGAATAATTACACACGTGTGCGCGCAACAGCTAGCAAAACCAGTCTTATACACATAGCTGTTATCTTATTTTCAATGATTGAATCATTTAAAACCTCTATTCAACTCTTGTGTCAAAGTCTACGATTTATTGTCCTGTTTATTATAAATGGAATTATGGATAATCTGACTTGGTTAACGATAGTTAACTCGAAAAGCATATAGTAATTAATTAATGGTGTGCGCGTGATGTTCAAAAGAATTAATTAATTAAAGGTCGACTACTTTATATATGCGTAAACTTGGTTATATTAATAATCTCACCACCAAACTTTGAGCTGACTAATCACTTCCTTATTGTATACGATATCACAATTGACAAGCAACGATTAACTCTTTAATTTTCGTATTATATTATATATTTTTATTGAAGCTTTTTAAGTCTCGAATTAAAAGGTATACTTTATTTTTGTCACTTTTACATGATTCCCTTAGTTTCTACTTAACTAATACTGGAGAGCCGAAATTTGACAACAACGAGTTTAGCATGAGTCACGTTATTAATTATTAGGACCAAAAATATGTTTTACTATTAAAAAATAACAGTCTAATATTCTCTGTTTTTCTACATAATTCATTAACTTCATATTTACTTTAATAGAAGTGTTTGATATATAAATGACGACATATATAATGTTACTGTTGTGGGAAGTTTGGATAAAAAAGTGAAGATGTTCAATCATAAATGATTAATTTCATGTCAGTTCCCATAAAGTCTGAAAAGACCACTATTTGGGTTGCATGCTGAGGCTGTAATAATGCAATGATATCCTACGAACAGGATAACCCGTACGTTTTGCTCGTGAAGATGAGCAAGAAGCTGTCTTCGACCGCGCATGAAAACATGCATTCCGATACCAATTTTTCAAACTCAATTTTCAGTAGTTACGTCAAACTATAGTACTTTCTTCGTGGAAATCATTAAAGTTTATAAATGAAAATACTTTAAAATCTTACATTTATTAAATATAAGACGAATTTAGAGGAAATATTACGTAGAATTGATTTATATTTAAAATTTACCTTTTAATATGTTATTTTAAAAATTATATTTAGAGTTTGTTTTGATATCTGTGTTCCTTGAATATATCATTTTATTTGTGATTAAACTCTTATTTGATTATTTATTGATGTATAGTTTCACATATGAAATATATTTTATTATTAAAAGAGGAGTTAAAAGTTTTATATAGCTTGAATATATGATCAATTTAGAATAAATCAATTTTAAATTTTAAGATTTCACTTAATTTGTAATTAAATCTAAAATTTTACATGTGAATTTTACAATAAGATTTGTTGTTTATCATATACATGACATCAAAATTATATAAATCTATTTCACTAAAATTTGTTGTTTATCATATACAAAACTATTATTGTTGAGTAATTATCTTATATTACATTCAAATGTATATGTTTCATTATAAGAATGTTTTGAAAATCTAATAATAAAAATGGTTAAATTAAACTTATAATAATTATAGATTTTTTAACATAATATACATACATACATATATATATATATATATATATATATATATATATATATATATATATAAATTTGAAGTGAATAGTTGCTAGCCTACAACCTTCTAAACATAAAACGTAGCATATTGCAAAGCCTTTCAACTAATTAACTTTGTAATACAACGTATGTCCATCCAAACCATGCATGTAATGCAAATCTACGAACCTTAGTTAGCGAAGTCTCGTTAATTTTATCAAAAAATATTTTCGAAGTTTTGGATACAGCAGGACCATGGAAGTATATATGTATATTGAGTAGAAATGTATATAAATGCTATTGGGAATTTAAATTATATTTAATGTTGAAATGAAAAGAGTTAAGTATTATATTTAAATAGGAATTAATGGTATACTTTTTTATTTAAATTGCTAAGTAATCATTAGAATAAAATCTTCTTAATATATAATAAATTAATTTCTCACCAAAACTATAAGTAAAGCTTTGATTTATAAAGTAACCTTTTTTTACAACTAAATTAAAATTTAAATGAATTTTTAGATGAGATAAAATAAAGAATTCCTTTGTCCGAAAATTTTCCAAGTTTAGAAGCATTTGGTTCTAGAATTTAAAGAATAATAGCTTTTTGACCATGACTTTTGAATCTATCAGGCATCGACATTGAGGCTATGGTGAATAATGGTACTTTCATAGGTTCCATCATCGTCGTACAAGAGCTTTTCAAAATTCCACAATTTTTCCTTCTTGCAGTTTGAAACATGATTGCAAGAGTGATCTATCCCTATCATAATCAATGCCTCAAATTCTTTCTTCATAAACATTTTCTCAAATACTTTATGGACAAAATTAAAATGAACATTTGAACATATAAATAAAACAAACAGATTAAAAATAAATAAAGACTGTCATTTTGGAACTAAATAAATAAATTATTCCTACGAAATTGAGGGAATTATTTTTTACACGCAACCCTGATTTTATAGATATTTTTTAGTAAACCTTGAGTTGAATTTCTGAGTTTTCTTGTGTTGTCGTTGAAGACTAAGAATGTCACCTACTTCGTACCCTTTGAGGAAAAAACATTCTCAAGACACTTTAATCAACCCACTTTACGTAAGCCGTTCTAATTAATCTCGTTCACACGTGTGATCGAATGCACTGCTTTCTTAGCTTACCAAAAGGCAAACAATTTAACACTCAGCAGCAAAATTAGAATATGCTGACATTGAGAGTTCAAAGCAAAGAATAACACATTATAACGTTACTTTTATTGAATTGGTAAGAAATATAAATCACAAAAACTCAATTGAAAAAATATAAAATTATTAATCATTAAACAGGCTAAAAAATTAGCATAAACTCAATTAACAATATTCAGACTTATAAAAAACATATACTTAATGCTGTGTTCTTTTGGGGGAGATGATTTGAGAGAGATGATTTGAGTGGATTTGAGGGTAATTTTTTTTTTTTTGTTTTTTTTAGTAGATTTGTGGGTTATTGAGAGTGGATTTGAGGATAAAGTTTGTAAAAATTAGTGTAGAATTTGATTGATGTGACAGATTTAAAAAATTAGTTTAATTGGTATAAATTGAAGATTACCAAAATGTCCCTAGTTATTAAAGTAATATAAAATGTTATCTTTTAATGTTATATTTAATTGTAAAAATATTTATAAAGAGTAAAAAATAAAAAATAATTATTAAAATTAATTTTTAAAAAGTAAAAAAAATTATAATTTAGTAAAATGAATTTATTTTTAAATATAATATTTATTTGTAATATAATTTAGTACCAAATAATATAAATTTAATTGTAATGGAAGTGAGACTGTATTATTGTTTTATTTTATTTTTAACTCAAGAGAAACTACAAAGTTTTTTACCTTTTCTAAATAATTCTTTAAAAGTAGAAATAATTAGTATATTTTGTAATTAACAGAGTAAATTATAAAACACATAAATGAAAAAAATATATATATAAAGAGAGCCACGTTTTCAACCTTCATTCCAGGTCCACCACCAATTAGCCTATCATGTACCCTGTAAATGGAAGGATAAAATGGATTTTTCATAAATAATCCACGCAAATCTCTTCCCATCAACAGAGATAAGAAATGATATATATCCCACAAATCTTCGAGGTTCCCTCCTTCCAAATCCGTGAAAGCGAACACAAATTATCACTTAAATTTGTCTCTGTTAATCTGCTTGAATAATAAAATCCACTTAAACAAACAGAGCGTAAATGTTAGTTAAATAAAGAATATAGAAAGAGGGATAATATGTATGAAATTAATGAATAAAAGGGTGACCCATTTGAGATATGATGGAAGTTAGCTATTTATTTATTTAGAAGCATGCAAAACTTTGCAGTCTAAAGCTGAAGATGCAATGAAAAAGTGTTGAATTTTTCATACACGGAAATACAAAAAAAAATAATTAAATGCCGTTTTTTCTTTGTTCTTGGATCAACATCAATGGAAAAGTCGGTGGTCGATGATGATATGGTGGTGGAAATGAGATAAGGTGAAAGTGCAATGCACGACAAAAGGTGATTTCCAAATACGCCGAATAGGGAAGGCCACATATTATTATTATTATTTTATTATAACGTTTTATAATAATCAATAAATATTTACATTTTATTAAATCATGTTTAAATATATAATAATATTTTAAATGAGTTGCATACTATAATTAATTTGTGAATTAATTTAACATGTTATTCTTCACATTACATACATTATTAGATCTTTGTTTACACATTGACATTTGTTCCTAAAAAACAATTTCTTTTATTTACTATATCAAAAGTTTAAATGTATTATATTAATATTAATTACGATGTATTATTATTTCATTGTTTAATGTCTAGAAATTGCATGTGTTATTTTTGCCCATATAGTTGTATCTTATCCATAAATTTTACTATGGTTTTGAGTTTGTTTTAAATATGTATTAGAATATAACAACTAACTAATAAAACGAACTTATGACTTTATCTTTCTCGAGAAAAAATATATATTTTTCAATGCTTTTCTTTGATTTATGGTACGGTTTATTCAAGTTATTTGAATATTGTGCATAAAGTTCACTTATAGATAATAGGGAGCTATGGCTATATACTATGTTGGAAGTGATGATGAAACACTCAACTTTTATAAAGTCGTTGAAGGAATGTGGTGATTGCTTTATTTCTTTAATTTTTTTCTTTCAATATTTGTGAGGTTCTTGATGTTATATTATGACGTTGAATTTGTTATACAATAGTATTTGAAATTACTTAAAATAATAAATTTATAAGTTTTTATTATTATATTATATTAATTTTTTTACGAAAATTCATATTTTGATTTTCAATACATTTACATAATTGCTTCTCATTAATCCTATCATTTTACAAATTTCATCATATTTGTGGATTTGTCTTATAGATTAATGTTTTTTTTTTCTTCTTTTTTTACTTAATTTAGTTTGAAACTCATTCATGTTTTGATTCACAAAAGATTGTATAATCTTGAATAATTATTTTTTATTGTATTTATATATGATTTAATTTAAGTTTCGCATGATTATAAAAACGGATCAATCACAAACTATCATGTATGCATTATAAAAAAATTGTTAAAAAAGTGTTGTTGAAAGAATTTTTTCCAATTTGATATTATATTATGTCACTATCGTAACACGCATTTTTAGATTGCATGATTAAAAAAGCACAGAGTAAGTGTATGATATGATATCATTGACTTACAAATATTTCTTATTTTAAATTTTTTTGGTTGCTTTACGAAGCACAACCAATTATGTCGATGCTTAATTAAATTAGTTGTGATATAAAATTTAATATAACCTTTGTTTAGATTTTTTTTTCCTTTTTTTAAATGAAAAAAAGTTAGATGAAATTGAATTTCGAAATTTAAAATATTAGGAGAAAGGTTTCTTTGAGAATAATTAATCAAATTATTGTAACTTATCCTCTTTTCTTTTGCAACCAAATCATCAATTTCGTAGTCCACAAAATAGAAATATTAAATAATGACAAACATATTAGCTTAAATAATTTACATAATGAATTTCTAATGTTTCAGAAACTACTTAAATAAATTATTGTTTGAAGAACCACTTATAATAGAATACAATAAGTAGGAAAGGACAAATAATCATTTATTTAACATATATTCCTTATTAATATCAATGAAAACACATCTTAAGCGCTTGGTGTGTGTTGTTATAATTATACAATTAAATATAAATTATTTTATAATTTTATTGTAAATATTTTTAATTTATTTTGTAGATAGCTTTATAATAAAAAATGGTTAAGTTTAAAAAAAGTTAAATTAAAAAAATCGATTCAACTTAACAAATATTACTTAAATAGTAAAATTGATAAAACAATTATTTTAATTTAAAAACAATTATTTAAAAAGTAATATTGAGAAACAAATGTGAACACAAAAGACGAGAGTTCCTTTATATATAGTTAAAGATAAAGAATTAATGATTAAATTCATCCACTATCTATTGTTTCTCAATATCAAAATTAACTCCACCAACATTTTGTTATTAAATATTTATTATTAATTTTATCTTTTAAGATATTTTTTTTTAATTTAACTACTTTTTTTTTTCGATTTAACCTTTTTTAAACTCAACCATTAAAAAACTACAACTTAGTAAATAAACTAAACCTTTTTTTCGATGTAATTAAAAAACTATTACACAATAAATAAAAACTATTTATAATAAAATTATAAATATTATTTATATTTAATTGTATAATAATAATAATAATAATAATAATATTTTTTTACTACTGTTTGTTGTCTAAACTAAACACGGGTATGCGTTTACACTTGTTACTATTTTATAAATATATATATATATATATATATATATATATATATATATATATTATAAATTATTAAATAATAGAAAACTATCAAATAAATAATATTTTTGTGATTTTTATATACTGATTATTATATATTCTTTTATACTATTATATAATGAGAATTATCTACAAATTTTGTTTCCAATTTTATTCTTTAAGTTTTTTTCACATCAAAATAATTATTTTACCAATTTTACTCTTTAACTAAATACTTTTATTTAATTTAATAATTTTTTATGTGACTTTTTTCTCTAAAACTTAACTATCCTTTTAAAATAAAATAATTTATTATAACAAAAAATTATCTAAAAAGATAAATATTATATACAATAAAACTGTAAAAATGATTTAATTTTTTTCATAATTATGAAAATAATAATTTTATTACTTTTTATCGTCAGAAGAAATAAACACACATATACCTATTAAAATATTTTAAACTTACTTGTATAATTATAAAAATAAAAAATTATTATTTTCTGTTATAGAAAAATAACATATTCATGTGATTTACTAGTATTTATAGATAAATTAACGCTCCCTCCACCTTCTCAAGTGGGTCTTGCACCTTCCCTTATTATTTTAATTTATTTCAAAAATATTTTACATCTTCCATTATTTTCTTTTATTCCAAAATTATCATATATCTCTCCACTATCCTTAACAATTTTTATTTTTTTCTCTCTACATTAATTGAGCATTTATATAGCTCATTAATGGAGCATATACATACCTCAAATTTGAACTTGTGATATATTTTCTTAAATAAGTTTGATTCAATCTTATTTTTGCTGTTAAATATATTTTTTTCTTTTCAAATTACTTAATAAATGGTAAAATTTTGTTCTAAATTTCTAGAAATTTTTTTATATATGTGTGTTTATTTTACATATAATATCTATAATTTTTAACATTATATTATGTTTTAACTTACCGACATGTTTGACTTAAATAACTTGAATAAAGTAT